>NC_058035.1:5275756-5501031 GCF_019176455.1 Solea senegalensis | reverse complement strand
TTTTTGTCACATTCAGGACTTCTCAAGACACCATGCCCGAGATGGGTCTTGAACTGACAATCTTTCCCTCACTAAGCCTTTGCCTTAACCATTAGGCTACTAGGTCTCCCAGTGTTAAGACACCTATGACTTTTGTCACATTTTGGACGACATACTAAAGTATGGGGGGCCACACGGTGCAGAAGTGGTTAGCACTCTCGCCTTGCAGCGAGAAGACCCGGGTTCGAGCCCCGGTTGGAACAAGGGCCTTTCTGCATGGAGTTTGCATGTTCTCCCCGTGTGTGCGTGGGTTCTCTCCGGGTTCTCCGGCTTCCTCCCACAGTCCAAAAACATGCAATATGGGGATAGGTAAATTGGACACTCTAAATTGACCGTAGGAGTGAGTGTGAGTGTGAATGGTTGTTTGTCTCTATCTGTGTGGCCCTGCGATGGACTGGCGAACTGTCCAGGGTGTACCCCGCCTATCGCCCGATGTAGCTGAGATTGGCACGGTACCCCCCGCGACCCTCTGGTTGAGGATAAAGCGGTAGATGATGACTGACTGACTAAAGTATGACTTTTTTGTCTCATTTTGGACCACTTACTAACCTATGACTTTTTTGTCAAATTTTGGAAGACATACTAAAGTATGACTTTTTGGACGACATACTAAAGTATGACTTTTTTGTCATATTTTGGACAACATACTCACCTATGTCTTTTTTGTCACATTTTGGACGACATACTAACCTATGACTTTTTTGACCATTTTTGGATGACTTATTAACCTATTACTTTTTTGTCACATTTTTGGACGACATACTAACCTATGACTTTTTGTCAAATTTTGAAGACATACTAACCTATGTCTTTTTGTCACATTTTGGACGACATACTAACCTATGACTTTTTTGACCATTTTTGGATGACTTATTAACCTATGACTTTTTTGTCACATTTTGGATGACTTACTAATCTATCACTTTTTTGTCACGTTTTGGACAACATACTAACCTATGACTTTTTTTCACATTTTGGACGACATATTATAGTATGACTTTTGTGTCTCATTTTGGACGACATACTAAAGTATGACTTTTTCGTCACATTTTGGATGACATACTAACCTATGACTTTTTTGTCACATTTTGGACGACATACTAATCTATGCTACTGGATAGATGGATGGACGGACGTACGGACGTGCGGATAGACAGACAGACAGACAGACAGATAGATAGATAGATAGAATGTTTCACAGGTAACTTCTACTAATACTAAACCCAATCATTCAGCCATTTTATGGGAAAACATTCTTGCCCTCACTCCTCCCGGTGCTGCCACTGTATACATACAAATGCTCCCTCAGTCAGGTCTTGAATCATTCTTGGCACTTCACAAAGCCCAAACAGAGGCAGAAGACAAAACAACTAATCACCATAAGTTACACATTACAACTTTAAGCGCAATTCTCTTTAGTGCACTTACACTTGAGCAGCTTTTTGAGGAACTACAGGGTGAAAGAATACAATTGCATACCTAATTATTACGTATATTTGTGTTTGTAAACATCACTGATCCAGGATTTGATGAAATATCAAGGTGCCATATGAGTGTGGTATTGTTCAGAGACGAGGAACAGTGGTGGTCTAGCAGTGACATCCTGTCATCTGCCTGCACGGGAGCCTGTCATCAGCCTCATCATGTGGCTGTCATAGTTGATGCTGGTGAGGGGAGAGGCCAACCCTGCTGTGTCAATCAACAAGCCCTCATTAGAAGCGGCTTTAATTAGTGACTGCACGGGTGCAGTATTGTTCCCAACACCGCCTTCGTTAACGCTGTTAATCCCAAATGAATTTAGGTTTGAGCAGAGGTTGCAGTGCACTGGCCCAGTGCTATAATATGAGGTGACTTTATGTGTTGAAAAAAAATTTATGGTGTTTGTCCATTTAAAATAAATCTGTGTAACCTAAATAGATATCAAGTGTCCCCTTTGAAGAAGCAACTCTGTTCATCATCCTGGTACACGGATGAAAGGCTGTGGAAATTAAAACGAGGGTTTGTGAAAATGGCCTTGTGGAAATAAATCATCATCTCTTCCAAATATGATTTCAGTGTGGCTGGAGAGTCGGAGAGTTATTCAAACTCAGCCCCTGATGATCCCGATCCTGACAGAACAATGATTATGAGGTTATTTTCACTGTCGCCGGGTGAGACCATCCAGGCGACAAGAACACGACTTTGTGATGTTTGTAATGAGTGAGCATTGATTGACTTCAATGCAGCCTAAAGAGCTTTACTCCATGTTCAAGCTCAAAGCTCTGTGTGCATCCTGTGCCATACTATAGTGTGCAATTAGAATAATGAGCAGTCATAGAGCTGTCTGCACAAGCGCAATTGGTGAGTTTCTCAACCCAGGCCTCATCTGCCAACTATATGCTATTATACCATCCTCGTCCCTGTTAGATCAGTCACCAGTGCAGAGCAATTTCCCTTCAGGAGCTAAATTACCCCTTTGAGTGGCCATTGTGCGACACATTGTGTAATTAAGCACTAAATATGCCTGGCTACCTGATGATATCGCTCTCTTTAAGATCTGAGGAGCTATCTGCAAGGCAATGGAATGGGTATTCCTGTGTTTGTGTGGACACATCAAGTGGGAAGGAGGGGATTTACTGTTGTGGAGGAAGAGTGTTGGGGCGCAACAAAAGGCCAAAGTGGGGAAAAATGAGGAAACAGTGACCTGGGTACACCCTTTCAATCTCACACAGGGTCTGCTGCCTGACAGCAGCGCCAGTGTGAAGGGGCGACAGGGGGGTGTTTGAGCCCCAACTGTTTAGGTAACACTGTTCAACAAGAGCATTCAGCTCTCTGCTGCTGCACGAGGACGGAGGAAGAAGACGAGACAAGGCAAAGCGGGGAGAAAGAAAAGTGGGAGGCCACAATCACCAACCCCCACCACCTCTGACTGGCTTCCCACACCGCTACACCCCCCTCCCCCACTCACACACACACACACACACTACCCCAACGCCTCCATCTCCTCCCCTACCCAACACCCAGTCACTGTCAGGCCAAACACATGATGAATTGCCCTGTCAACAGAATTCATTCAGGGACCAATTAATTCAGCAGAAATGAACTAGAGCCATCAGTCGCTGAAAAACTCAGTGCAAAGAGAGCAAAGTAGCCCCACTTCAGAAAAACGAGGAAGCGAGGGAGGGAACAAGGGAGAGCGAGGTTGTGGAGACGAGAGGGCAAGCAAAGGAGAGAGGGAGAGAGGAGGGAAGAGAGAGAGAGAGAGGGAGCGCAGTGGAAGTTAGTCTGACAGAAATTGGTCATTTAATGCTTTAGCGCACTGGAGACAGCCCCTGTCATAGACGGAGGCATGGCAGGGGCTCCCCTGGTATTTTATTTATTAATTATCCTATGCAGCGAGGGCCCTTTAACTGTCTCAGTCCAGCCCCATCAGCCCGACTCCCTGTCATTTTCTCTCCACAAACAGATCCTTTAACACCGTGCTCCAGGTTAATGGAGACAAAGCCAATATCCAACCAACCTTGCCTTCTCCCCCCAAATACAGTATTCATCTGTACCTTATCCAGGTAATTATGTCTCAGACGATCTCCTGAATATGTCGTTGCGATGCTAATAAACCACTTTGGAGCCGGCATGCAGAACATGTCTGACCTTTTCAACCCACTGCTTCCTCCCGAGGAGGGCAGCAATTATTTACACCTTATTGAGAACTGCGTGTCACTGAGGATTAAAATGCTCAAAATAATTTAATGACGGCGGCGTCTATTATGCGGGGAGGAGAAAAACAAACAAACTTGTGCTTTTTAAAATCAGCAAAGTTTACTTTTACTTGAATATGTTTTTCTTGAAGTTGTGTACTTTGCTCAATCTGATACTGAGTATAATAAAATAAACTGAAAAAGAAAAGTCCCTGATTCTCATTTTAAAATATGTGTGGCGACATGTTTAATTTTGTTATTGCACATTATTTTGTAAAATTAAAGACAACTTTATATCCTCTTGTATTTTTACACTGTACTGTTTATGTTACTAACTAACTGTTTTTACTTTATTACTTGAGCAAAGTCATAGTGCTATTCTTTTTTTTTTTTTACTGATAATCATCTAAAATGTGTTTTTTGTTTTTTTTGAAGTGTTTCACCTGACGAACATATGGAATTTAAACTCTGTGTTTATTGTATTCCTTTACTTCTTCCCTCTGTATGATATGTTCTGGTACATTCTGTATTCTTATATTTTTAACACTCTCTCATTAAATGTTGACTTGTTTTTTATTATTTCATTCCTTTAGAAATTGTACATGCAGGTTTTGTCAGAAATTATTTCAGAGTTAAAATACTTTAATTTCATCATGAGTAGAATATTTTAGTAGTGATACCACGTGTTGTGAAAACTTTGTTGGTAAAATATAAAAACTTAACAATATGGTCATAATTTTGTAATATGGAAGTGATATTGTGGTTATACTACCTTTTTTCTATAGTAATAACATGTAATAACTTGGTAATAACAATGGAATAAGTGTTATAAGAACATGAGGGAGGATTTTACATTTTAATATAATTGATATTACTTATTTCCACTGATATTACCAAGCTGGTAACTGCATTAGAAATCAGATGGTATTGCCATAGAGCTACATGCATATTAAAAATGATGACTATATTATTACCATGTTGTTAGTAATGTAAAACTTCACCTTCCAACATGATACGTCACTTTAAATGCTCTTTCTCTGTCTTAACTGTTGACAAACTTCAACAGATCTGCGTTTGCCAGAAGCTGCTTTGTTGGCAGTGACAAATTAGCATTGTGAAGGACGATATCGACACAAGCTAATTAAGGTGTCGTGTGATTTTGGGCTCCAGATCAAAAATCCGCTGATTCATCCCGCGGGTGATTATAACGTCCATATGGTCAACGTAGAGTGAGCTGCACTGGGAAATACTATCAGCCCACTGCGGCGCGGGCTCTGCCAAAAGTTTGATCTTGTCTTTTGTGGCGGTGTTGGGTGGTGTTCATCAAGGCTCTGAATTATTAACCACATCTTTTCTTTAAGCCCTGGGATCCTCTAGTGGAAAACTGGGGATGGGGGGGGGGGCAGCTGGGGAGGCTGCCTGTGACTGGCTGCCACTCATCTCGGACATCAGGAAGTGAAATTCAACGCCGTTTCCACTCTTCGCCGATGGGCTTGTGTACCTTGGATGCCCTCTCCTTCATGTCACTTGATGTAAAGGAATTGTCACACCTCGTGTAACATACAGGTGATTGTAGGACAGGAGTTTTGTGGTTACAGAGTAGAATAGTGGAGTGTGTCCTCAGAATAACCTTGACAATGATTAAAGGCAAGGCAGCTTTTTTTGTGTGTAGCGCATTACATACGCAAGGGCAACTCTTTAAAAGAATAATACAAAGAGAGAAAGGTCACAAAAAGTTACACTTAAATGCTGCATTAAACTATAACTTACTTAAAAATACATCATGTAAGAAATGTGTTGTATTAAGTCAGTGGTAACTCCATTATCACAGCTACAGACTTTTCACAGGAGGCATATTTATTCCCAATCAGATAATTTGCTCTCTCATCATCCTCCTCTTCCTCACATATACTTCACACACTGGTAGTGAAATTATATTAAGTGAGACTCTAATTATTATGATTTAATAATGTTTTTATTTTTGTTTCATTTTCAACTCAAAATTCCTCAGCTCCACTCCGATCACCACAAGAGGAAGCAGGTATTGGCATGGCATTAAGTCATTAAATGACCATATGTCTTCAGAGATTAAAGACAACATGTCAAATTGAAATACTGGCTTCACTGACAACAACGGTACAGCCAGTGTATTCACAATTCAATTTTTCATTTATAGCCAGCAAACTTGGTTTATGTATTTGAGTTTGTGTTTTTCATTACCCGCCCAGTAATGCAGCTCATTTCAACATCTCTGTTGCCAGAAGACTTCTCCTAAATCCTAAAAAGCCTCACAAGCCCTCTCAAAAATGTCTCAACCAGAGGAGCAGAAAACCGACGGTCTGCTGTGAGAAATGTGTAGACAGATGCATATGCGGCAAACTGAGCTTCAGCCTAATTATCTTTCTCTCTTGCACACACTGTCATTGGATATTTCACCTGAATATTTTTATATAATCTCTCATCATGTGATCATTTCCGCTGACTCGGCCGCTGACACACTTTCACTTTCAATCTCCACATCTTACTTACACTCACAAATTAGCCAAATAGCTTCAATATGTATTAAAATAAAACTGACACAAACTGTGTGTGCCTCAAAAGTGTCAGTGTTGCTCCTTGTTTCCATGTTTTGGAAACTTCCATGTGCCAAGATGTTAAATAGCAATACTTTTTTTGATACACTAATGGTGCCAAATGTACGTATTTTACACATAGCAATATTACTTTTTCAAACTTTCTTGTGGTCAAATGAGGAGTAATTACCCCGAGGTCTCGTAAACTACTCTCCCTACTGCCGTCTATCTTTTGTTTCCCCTCTCCATTCATTCGTACTGTAGCGCTAAGCACAGTGAAATTACACCTGGTTTAGACAATGGTGGCATACAGGCCAAGTGAACCTGACAAATGGAACAGAAAAGCTAACACAGAAGAAAGAGGTGCTTAGGCCAACTGTCACAGGTAAAGTGCTTCCCTGATTTCTGTTTACTCACCGCGCTTGAAACTTGACTTGTTTTCCTGCAGCTTACTGAAGAGATTCAGTTTGTTAGTCAGCTGGTTGTCAGCGTATCCCGCCGGCAAAAACACTCATTTAGTGTCAAACTGGGAGAGGCTAGGAAATAGTTACCAAGTGCAGCTTTTTCTGAGAGAATAACAACACGGTCAAACTAAAGGAAGCGTCTGCTTTACATGTTACGTTAGCCGTAGAGGCTGTCAAGCTTCCTATTTTAAGGCTTTCTTGCTGCGCTCTCCTCTCTCAACGAACCTTAATGCTGCACACACACTCATGTTCTCCTCATTCCAAGTGTGAGGAATTATAAGGAATAAAAACCCACGGCACAAAACTGCACAAGAACACGAGCACGGGGAGAGATGTGCTGTGGAATATATAATTAATTAAATGAGACTAATTAGGAACATGAGAGCAGGTGCCAGGCTATGAGCTGACAGAGAAGACAGCGAGACAACATGCCAGCGCACAAAAAAAGAAAAGCACAGTCACACACGCACACAGTTGTACAACCAAAGCCACACACTCACACACACACACAGCTGCGGTTATGAGGGTGTATCGTGACAGGCATGGGGACAAAACAACTTTCTGCGTTTTGTCATGTGAAACCCCGCAGGAATATTCATGACAGGAAGCAGAGACCCAGGCACCATGGGGGTCTCTTGCCTTTGTCTCACACACATTCTCTTTATTATTTTGTTCTGCGATGGTGGAAGGAAGTTTGCAGAAGCCAGAGACTCCTCTGCCCTAATTATTTCAGCACTTGTTTGAGACTGCAAGCTGTGTAAATCCACTGACTTCTCCCCCGCCCCCCCATCTCTGTCCCCTTAAATATAATCTTACGTTCTCAAACAGCATCAACACGGGCACATTTAAGGAGTCCTTTAATTTGATAACGCAGAAAGTGACTGGGAAGAGTCTACACTGCTTACAGCCATTAATGCCATCCAATTATTTTACTGCTCAAAAAGAAGGCAAACAGTTATATAAGGAATATGGAGAACAACTGCAATTAATAGAAGCAAATGTCACAAGGAAAATGATCTCCTATTTTAGCAATACTGTGCTCTTACTTTAAAGTGAATGCAACGCTAATGAAGACCGATTGTTTTTAATCCTGAAACAAAAAGAATACTGTGTTGTTTTCTTGTTACTTAACATAACTTTGTGTGCTTGTATATTCTGGCCGTAACACAAGAATACAATGATTAAAGTTGTTTTGTGCTGAAATGCAATTAGTTGGTTGTCAGGAAAAATAATTTGCAACTATTTCAGCATTCAAATGTTTGTTCATTTAAACTATTGATGTTTGCTGCTGAGTAAAAAAGCTAAATAGAGTAAAAGGTTCATCAGTCAGTCGCATAATTAAGATGAATTAAGTCAGTCATTAAGGTAAACATACATGTACGTGAAATACGGTATAGAAACATTGAGCATTTACAGCCTGGTCTCCCACAAAAACGTCACTATTTTGCTTTTCTAGAAACCATGGCAAATGTTACATTTGTACATTCTGTGCAGAACAAAATGTCTGAATGTTGCATTTTGACAAATTGACATAATAATCAATATCTATCAGTCATTTTTTATACATTTGCTAATAAAATTGAACATTTTGTTTACCCTATTTGAGTTTTTTATTTATTTAATATGACTGGTTTAGACTCACATGTACTGTATGGATTCCTCTGTTCTTTTTGTTTGATTGCTTGCTTTTTAGACAATGAAAGCACACAGAAGAGCAATAACCTCAGCGGGACATTATGTGTATGAGACTGATTATGTTCAATAATAGTCTTGATTGATACACTTCTTCGTTTGCAGAAAATGTAGAATTTACAACACTTGATCCCAACGACTGTGAAACAACAACAAAAGCATGACCACGCAAAGATGAAAATGGATTTGTTTTTCCCTCTTCTTAGCGCTTATTAATCTCCCTCTCTTTACAAATTTGGACCAGAAACATGACATTTGTATCACTCTCTCGATGCTGAAGGATCAGTAATACATAGGTAATCTGTTTTATTTCTTCAGCTACAGTAAACCAGCACGACAACAAGGAGATGTAATGAACCACCACTTCTTAAAGACTTCCAAGTGGAAAGCAATTATTCCTGAAACTTTAGCACTTACATGTTAGCACAAACGCAACGAGGGGAAACCATTTTAACTGGAGGAGCTTGATGAAACCTCAGACTTTTCCCGGACATTAAACATCTATACCAACATTTCATCCTAGAAAGAGCACAACAGAGTTTAGAGGACTGCATGCATGGTCCTGCAGCCAAGTCTCTGCAAAGCGGACAGCTCAATATCTAGCCTCAGTGTGGCTTGTCAATGCAACACCAAACTAAAGACAGAGAGAGATGGGGGGTGCAGGGAAAGGCTTTTTTAATTATCTGTGGTTGGGTCGGACTGTGCATCATCATTAGAGAGACTAAATAGCAGTGGTCACTGACTCAGGTAGTGGTAAACGGCACAATTAACAAGCTGAGGAGGGAGAACTGTATTCAATTTGAAAGCCTTCTCTCCTAATCCATCTCCAGTGATCAGCCGTGCTGCTGAGCTACGCCCTTTTACATTCAATTACATTAATCAGGTTATTACCCAGCAAAAAGTCAACATTTTAATCAAGAACTGGCAAAGTAGGGCAGGACATTATACCTCGGACAGGACTAAGTGACAGACAGAGGATAGGAGTGATGATGTTCCACTGAAGATAATCTCAGGGAAAATGGCACGGCGTGGAAAGGGGTTGTGAAGACGTGGACGTGTAATTGGTGTGATTTTTAAAATTTTTGTCAGCATTCACCTGAATGCATCTGTCATCGTGTCTGCATTTGTACAAGTCGGAATTAATCTCATCTTTCAGTGGGAACTTCATGAATGTGCACAGCACATGTCAAGAATTCAGACAGTGAATTTTCTTTTCTTTTTTTGTTTTCCTCTAGGCTGCAAATCCTAATCCTTTCACGAGTGTTGTTGGCACAGCAGGTGTGTAAGAAATGTAATAACACAGCTGCAGGTTTCTATTCCGATCCTTTCACGCTGTCTTCATGGAAACTCTGGAAACACATTGTCTAACATAAGCTATTATTCATATACATGGATGGAAAACAACTTGTTAAATGTAGAGCTTTCCGTCGCGCTGTAGTCAGGAGGAGGTTTATTTCATTCACAGCAAAAAAAACCAACCCAATTTATATTAAATATGTGCTTACTTCACAGCCAGTTCATGTTGACTTTGCTGACTGATCGCTGACTGTACACACAAAGTGAATCTAATTTACTAGAACCTCTGGCTAAGCAGCAGTTTCTCGCCCATTTTCTCCCTCTAACAGAGGAGAAATCAATTCTCAGGCATCTATGACATTCAGGAGATGCTTGTCTTGTTTTTTTTTTATAGTTTTTTATTTCTGCTTATTTATTTTTTTAAATTTCCGCTCTTTATTTTGCATTTTTGGCTTGTTAGGTGTTGTGCGATGGCTGACCCGGGGATTGGGTTCTGATTAATGGAGGGAAATTCTTATTGTCCACCCCATAATGAGAGAAGACAGAGGTGAGAACAGCTCAATAGGAGAGATAACCACTCTTTGATCCAAACGGTCATGCAGAACCTACACTCGCTGCATCGCCAGAAAGTCGACTGATGTGCTCCTCACTTTTAAATCTCTCCTCATAAACTTTGAAAGAGAAGCTTTGAGTTGGCTACGTTTGTTCTATTTTGCAGAAGTGAGTTAAAGCCTGTCTGTCGTTAATGATTTTTGCAAATGATAGCGAACTGTCAGCCATGGTGAGCATATTGTTTCCAGATCACAGCTTGCAGACTATTGCAGTACAATAATTGACTTCTTACACTCACGTACATGAAAGTCGAGGCCTCGTGACGCAGCGTCGTCACACGTATTTCAAAATATGACACCGTCTGAGTGCCATTTCTGAGTCCCCACTAACAAGACCCATCTCAACTTAAGATGTCTTGTTAAATTGAGACCTTGTTCCCCAGTGGACTTAAATGTAAAACACATCTCTTCCCTTGACAAGCAATGTTAATCCATTTAGTGTAACGAACTAACATGTCCCTAATTAAAATATGCCTTTTAATGATACATACTGACATTGTGGAAAACACTGTCACGCTTCCCTCCTTTAATACAGGAATATGCTAATTGCTCCTGTAACACTGGCGCTCAAATCCCACGGCTACCTCTGCACCCTGAGGGAGTTACTGCGTCAGGGCTTTGAATCCTTCGGATCAAAATAAAAGAGCTTCCTTACTGTGCTGTTACTTGAGGATTGTTTTGTCCACTAAAAAAATAATATAAAAAAAAAACAACAACAAAGAAAAATCCATGTTCACTAGTGGGAATGTGTTTCAGCATTAAATGACTCAGCTTTGGGTCCCATCAGCATCAGTGGGCTTGTTTCATCTGCTCGAGATGTGCAGTGTCCAGCACAACGCTACGATGCCTGTTCATCTTTCAGTCATTAGCAGACATGTTAGCATTTTCAAAACTTGGGAAAGGACTGTGAAACATTTATTTCGAGACCAAAGTGAAATAGCATCCACCGTGTGTTTACATGCACAGTTTAATCACGCTAAGGCCTTAGTCTGACTAAGACAGGCAATCGGACAACCTGCCGATCTCGAGAATACATGCGGAGGAAAAAATCGATGTATTGGCCATGTACCTCTGACTCTGCCTTCGTGCTTGTGTGTTCAGTTTCCTGTTGACCTTTATGTCGCCACCGTATGATTTAATGAGTCGTCTCCTTGTCGTCACCGTGGAGGAAATTTTGGTATATGCCCAAAACGCCAAGTTCGACTCCAGTCCGACTAAGCGTATGCATGTAATCTGACTATGAATCGCATTATCCAGGTATGTTAGTCTGACTAAGACTAACTTGGTTTTAGTCGTGCTAACTTACATGACATTTAACGTGCATGTTAACACACTGACTGAGGGCTATGGTGGTGATGTTTTTTCAGAGCAGAACAGGCAATGGTAATGGTGTTCATTGTTTTTTTAAACAACTTCACCCAGGTTTGAAGATTCCTGATATACCCGAAATCTTAGTTGTAGTTTTTTAGTCTCAGAGACTGACAGTGTTGATTTCCATTCATTTACAAACATTGAATTTGCCATTCAGCAACCTCCTGGCTTCATGCTATATACTCCTTCAGTCCACCACATCACCTATAGGTGATGGAGGGCAGATTCTGAGCCTCAAGCGTCCACCCCATCCCATGGCAGCTCATTTAAAACAAATCAGGCTCACTGCTGAGTTGCTCTCCTCACAGGGACCAGGTGATAGAGCAATTAAAACCTTCTAATTCTTCAGTTTGCACAGGCCCTCTAGGTAATTAACTATATATAATGAAATCCTTTTGTTGCCTCTTAGTTTTCTCAACATTTCATTTTGTTTCCTGATGTGTGTGTGGCTGTGTGTGTGATGGGCAGTAAGGGGCAGGTTTATGTGAGTGGGGTCTGCAGCCCTCTGTGGCAGTGGCCCTGGATGAGAGCAGGGCTTTAGTTAATGGGCTCTCTCTGGACAGATGAGGTCCATTAGGAGGTTAATTTAAAAATGAATAGAGGACATAGAGAGAGAGAGAAAGAGATGGCGACAGCGCACAAGTCACACAGTTGTCAGAGACGGCAAAAAGCAGCATTGGATATTTATTTTTCTATAAAGCAACGCAACTAATTAAGCACGTGATAATTATATCGATGCATCCAGTAAGCGGACTCTCACAAGCAACCACATGAAAACAAGGAAACATCCCCCAGACCCCGATCACTTCCCATCCACAAGACCATTTCTTAAACATTGAGGCATTGTTCAGATGCATGGACTGCAGCCCCTCGCTCCCAATTTCCATTCCTTTCCCCCCCTGCAGAAAGGCTGAATCTGATCCAGACCCATTGGTGTGTGGATAATGAAGGGGTTACCAGGAGCTGGGAGAGGCCCAGTAATTCCCCACACCAGGGGACTGGGTTTTTGGGTGGGGTTTGGATGAGAACCCCTGCTCCGTGATGCATGCACTCATGTGAGCTTGTGACAGCCTCCACCCAAATCCAAGGCCAGACATAGGTGCATCGATGTACTGTACAAATGGTGTTTTCCATACATATGCCACTCGTGCTGTATACATGACTGCATTGACTACATCGATACAACTGTTTTCATCTGAAAATGGCTTTAAAACAATCTGTCTCTAGACGAGTGTTTCAGGTTTGTTTTTAGAAATAATCTGTGATGCCTGCTGAACATGTACAGTAGTGAGCTGATTCTCTCCTCTGTAGTTGTAGCGATAGACAACCATGAAACAACTGTGGTGAAAATTCAGAGCAGGATTTCTATTATTAGACCAATGAAAAAAAAGTGGAAACTGAAAGAGCTTTTCATTCATTTCATAACCACCAATCATATGTGGATATGCGTCAGTGCTTCCATTTTAGCCTGTCCAGACCACAAACAACACCAAATTTTTCAGACTATCATGATCTTGCAGCTTTTTTAAACCAAGCTGTGATGTGAAATAATTGCATGTGTTTAAAATTACAGTGCAGTGTTTGCCAGTGATGATTCCCCTGCTGCTATTTTAAAATAAAAAAAACTGATACACAAGAAATTCACATTTAAAGACTCCGTCATATGTCGCCCCCCAGTTCATCATCCTCTTTTTTTCAAGAGATGTGGGAGTTACCCAGCTCAATCTGAGGTCACGAAAATTAGCATATCATCTGGCAAAATGGTTAAGCAATGTGTGGGCGTGTCCCTGAGGGGGGTCACCTTAAACATCAGTATTATGGAACCAAGAGATCGCTACGTACTCCAGGGTTAAGTATCTCCACTTCATTACGGTAAAGATGTGAGCAACTACCTGACCTAACAGCGCCGCTGACAGACATTGAGTCCTGACTCCATCCAAACTCTCCCAGGACTCAGCATGAGCCTCCATCCATCATCCAAATACTCCTGGCCCAAATCATTGCCGATCATTATGGTAACAGTGAAAGTCCCGATGATTGGCCGTGATTGTTGGATCACAGGGATCGGAGCGGTGATCCATCACACTGGGTGCCATGCTAACGCCTCTGTGTGATGGGGTTCACCTCTGGGGTCAGGGCCAGGTCAGCCAGGAGAGAGCTTCTCCACAGAGGGGATCTCCAACGTTCACATTTTCAAACCAAAGGCTCCCATGAGTGAAAGGTAAAATCATTTCCTATTTCATAATTGCTACATTAATAACCAATAAAGGTAAATTTTTACTGAATACTTAATTCCTATAAGGTCTCGTAACCCCTGTCAAAAATGCCTGGGGAGAAGAAAAATGAGAAAGAGCCAGAGTGGCTTATTTTCATCTGATAAAAATGAACCAAAGAGCTTCATGGCACAGTTATGTACATTATATGTATGAGTATAGAAGTATCTACACAATGCAACACCAGGTATAACTTGTTTCCATCTTTTGGGAATTATCTGGCAACCCACAAGAGCCTTGGGTCTTTGGAGGAGGGGGCAAAACTGCCAAATATAAGAATTTTGACTGCAGTACCTGTTTTGAACACTAATGGCCACTGTTTTACATATATTTTACATGTAGTCCCTTTAACATTTGTGATATCAATAGACAATGTCCCTTTATTTTATCATTTGCACTTCAGACAAACTTCATACAGCCTCTGCCTCGCAACACACGCTGAGCCACTGACCCCCGTCCAACTTGCTTCTAACTGGTGCAACACAGCACAGCAACCCGAGGCTATGTGTTGTCATCCAAATGAGATAAGTTTATCTTCCCTAGGCCAGCATTTGTTTCATCAGCCTGTAGGGTCGCAGACACTCGGAAGCAGTGGGGAGCCTTTCTTAGCACCTGCAGCTCCAGCGAGGTGGCCTTGCTAGTGAGGAAAGGCTTTGGCGGCCGCCCAAATATCTGCCTGCACCTTCTGTGCAAACGCGCCAGCCTTAGGAAACCAGGAGGCAGCAATATTGTGAAACAAATGTCCTCTAATCTCAGCCTGCTGGTCTGGGATCCTGGGTGGGGCCTCCTGCTTGTCTAATGCAAACATACTGCTCCGTAATGCCTTTTTACTCTTTCAGGTCTGACCGTGATCAGTGGTCACTCCTGCAGAAGCAGCACCAGAATCCATCAGCTCTGCCTGCACGGGAGCGTTTACAGCGAGCAGCGATAATGTAGTGATTACACCAAGCGTCAGGAAGTGTTAACATATTTGACACCAGTGATACAACACCCTTGTTAACACGATACACTAGGCGATGTGTACTAAGTAAGTGAATTGTCCCGTTGAAATTAAATTTTTGCAAATCCTTTAAAAGCAAGAATTATATCCAATCAGAGGATTGATCCTTGGGTTAGTTTGTGTCATTAGTCATCAATTAATGAATCCGTCTTTCGCAAGTGTCTCTCCTGAGAGGGTGTTTAAAGATTTTGATATTTGATTTATCATAATAGTTGACAAGTGTCCATTCAGATTTACTGTGTGATAATCAAAAAGTGATTCATATTTTCCCAGAGTGATTACATTTAGAACAACACATATACAGTCTCCAGGGTTTCACAGGAGCATGGTGGCATGGTCACCTTTGTTAATGTAAGGTCTTGTTATATTTATCTTAAATGTCTTATTTTTCAATCATCTCTAAATAATTAGTCAATAAATGCATTACCGTTACAGTTTATAGAATATTACTTTTCAGTAATGAAAAAAAGTAATAACTTTTGGTCTTAATTATTTCTCACAACGAAACCAACAAACAAAAAAACACCATTGTTGCCTGAAGACAAGAATTCACCATTTTACTATTTTAATTCATATTTATTATTACCTCCACCAAGCTAAATATGATTTCATCCATGTTTCTGAGCGATATAACCCCAAAACTAACAGACCTAAGTTACGGCCCACGGAATAAATTAATAGAAATAAATAAATAATAAATTACACTGGAAACTATATATTTTAGTTTTAAGTCCTTAAGAACCTATACCTCATAAACACATTTTATATAACCAAGTTTTGATTTTTACTACTTAAATCATTTTAACTTCTTCATTGTTTGTTTTGAAATTTGCTATACAAACAATAATAATAATATAAGTGTTTTATATATATATATATATATATATATATATATATATATATATATATATATATATATATATATATATATATATACATACATATATGTGTATGTGTTCACTGCATATACTTATAAACATGTACATTTCTTTTACAGTAACTATAAGTCTCTAAACTCTAGTATCTAACAGTGTTGGTGTGTGGTCTCAGGATTAAGACGGCGTTTATCTCTCTTCTTGACTTCCTCTGCCATTTTATCACGTGCTCTGATTTTAGTTCACTATCTTTTAATAGACTTGACACAGTTGAGGACATTTACGGCAGCTTATGAAATAAATGATCATACAGCGTTCACACGTTCTCAAACTTTCCAAAAATAAGGAAAAGTTCAATTCTTCTTCGTTCAATCTGTGACATTCGAGACGTGTGTCTTTCGTAGCCTGGCACACACACACACACACAAACACGCAGAGAAAGTTGCCCCCTGGAGTGTGTTATTGGAAAATAATATTTGAAATTATTTTCCTGATCACTGGCTTATCTCTTGGAATTCTTCCACCCCCAGTTAAGACTTGTGCAATTTGAGCAAAACAAACAGAAACGACGGAAGACTGAGAAATTATTTTTTACTGTTCCAAAAACTGACTTTCCATTTTTTCATAATCATTTCTAATAGATAACAATTAAACCTCGGAGTGCATGAAAGGGCAGCGTTTACGTTTTACCGTCAGATTTCATATTCATGTTTGAATATGAAAATCAGAAATAAGAAGAAGGAGAAAACATGAAACAGCTCAAAGATCCATCATTGTGAACTGATATATGTAGTGTAGAGCTGCAACTAACGATTATTTTCATCATCGAATAATCTGTCGATTATTTTCATGATTAATCGAGTAATCGTTTGGTCCATAAAAAACAGAAAACATTAAAAAAATGATGATGTTCTGAAATGTCTTGTTTTTGTCCACAAACCAAAAACATTCAAATTTAAGAAATTTAAATGATGAAAAAAGCTTAGATTAACAAAATAGTTGACAGTGATTGATAATCGATTAATCAAGTAATGTTTTCGGCTCTAATGTAGTGTGTGTATTTGTATTTGTTACCTCTTTAGGACCTTTTCTGTCAGGACCAGTAGTCCTCATGGAGACCAAAACCTAGTCCTAATGAGGCAGAACCTCATTTCTGAGGGCTGAGATTTGAATTGTGGCCTGGTATTAATTCTAGGATTCGAAATGAACTGCTTTGTTTAGGATGCCCAGTCAATGCAGAGTCCTTAAAAGAATAGCTGTGTGAACATGTGTGTGTATGTGTGTGTTTACATAAAATGGGCAATCGACTGGGAGGGATGGGGCGGTGTATCTATGGCAACGGTCTGGTCCCCAGCTGTCACCATGAAGAAGAAGATGGGTGCCATGAGCAAGGAGACCACTTAACCTCAGCTGCTCCTCAGCTAAGGGGAGTCAAGATGCTGCTGGAACCCTAACAGAACCTCACTTAATATGTAGACAATAACACACACACACACACACACACACACACACAGCAGACAAAAGATGACTTTTAAACCAGCTACAGAAGAAAAAATAGCATGTGAGCTCTGCAGAGCATCCTCTTCATCACAGTGAAGCTCAGTATCAGTGGCGTCGAGCGCAGCAGCAGATGGAGTGTTTTAGGGGTACGAGAGAGGGGAAATTGGCAAAAGCTAATTAGATGTGGTTTAACTGGAGAATCGCTTTAATTGTTAACTGTTAACTTCTGATAGAGGGACGCCATTTTGCAGCAGATTTTCAACTCTGCTGTAACCATCTGCCAGAGTTGCATCACACACACACACAAGCACACAGATTGAATGCAAAGCAAACTGGTGGAAACTGGCAAGCGTTGGTGTCTTTATCTAATTATTAGCAACAGATGATATGGTGGTGTAGAATTCTTTATGGTACAAAAAACAGATTGGTCTTACATAAACTAAATGTCTACTTTTAATCTATTTGATTCTTAGTTTCCCATATTGTTTTCCATTTGAAAGAAACAACAACAACAAGGAAATAAAGATGGCTTTTTGTGTCTTGTGTTTTGTCACCATGAACCAGTGAGGTGTTCAATGTGTTCAAGGCCAAGGACCTTTAACACGACTAGAGAGAAAACCCCTCATCTATTTACCTTGGAATCATTTGATTTGAAAAATTGTTGGGTTAAAAAAAGGAATTATTTAAGTTTACAAAATGAAAAATAATTGATGTTTACTTGTACTTGGAAGTAAAAGAAAAGAAAAGACACTCTGAAAAAATGGTTGGATAAACACAGAAAAATTAATTATATCGGTAACACAGTTGATAAACTCGGTTTCTCAATTAGAACTTAAATGTGAAAGTTTGAATTACCTTAATTAATGTGTGTGTGTGTTACCAATGTAAGTATTTTTTTGAAGTTTGTCTAACTTTATTCTCGACCCTATTTAAGAATGTTTGCAATACAAAGTCACATGTTAACACTTAAAAATGATGTTCAAAAACAACATCTATGTTGTGTAAATTATGAAACTATGTCAGTTACAGAGTTTAGATTAGTCATTTGCATATGTGCGTTCCACCTTTCAGTGACACAATGTCAGAAATATGAAAAAGGACATTTAGTATTGATTGATCAGATCGATGCATGGACATATTCCACCTTCTATAACAATATTTTCGAACTTGAACCCTTTAAACCGAGCGTATCACTGACGTGATTACGTGGCGGTTTGTGCTATGGGAAAAATTCCAACAGTTTGTGAAAGCTGAGAAGTTGCACGTCAAAGCCAACATGTGGTTATTACGGTAATTTCACTCGCGCTCTTTCAGGAAGCCGGCGAATTAGCATCTTTGTCGCTGGAGAGGAGAGAGTGGGACCACCTTTCTGGTCCTTTTATGGTTAAAATAAGCAAAAACGTAATCCTAAAGTCTTTAGCCAACATTGTATGTCTTAAAATATAAGAAATAAAACCATGAACATGCAAGATCTCATTTATCACACCTGCCGTTCAAAAAGTGAATCATTTGGGGTTTTGTCAGCTGACAAGGTTGAAGTGAATGACGTGAGGGAGGTAAGGAGAGAGAAAGAGGGGGAGGGAGGGAGGGTCTGACAGGGTGTCGTCCTGACTGTGACACGTATTGCCGGTGACAGAGGTTAGGGGTCAGACAGGAAGGTCTGTTGTTATGAAGGGGAAGCAGACTGCATTGTTCAGCCTTCACTCCCACCCTGACCACGCAGCGCCACAATGGCCCAATCACACAGACTCGTTCTAGGTTTTTATCCTTTATCTACAATTGTCTCCTTGTCTCTTCTCATCTGCATTTGTGTCTCTGCTGTCAGTAGCTCCTCTGTCTAGTTCTGTCCATCTTCCCCTGCAAGTCATCTCTTCTTTCTGTTTCTCTTCCTCCATATATATCTTGCTAAGTCTATCCCTCTGGCTGAGGCATCACTCCCTCTGGCCTTCTGTCAGCGTGTGTGTGTGTGTGTGTGTGTGTGTGTGTGTGTGTGTGTCTGCCCCAGGCCTTCCCATGGGAGGCTTCACAGGCTTTAGAGGCCAAATGAGGTGTAAGTCTATTAAAAAGCCAGAGCCAATGTGTAGATTTCCCCAGCATGGCATGTCATTCAAGTGCATTTAATTTCTACTTGATCAACAGTAGGTGTATTTTTGCAGGAGTGAGCACAGGCTGAGAGACTGACGGGTCAGCATCAAGACATCTACCACCTTCTCCTGGTGACCTCAGGTGAACCCCACACGAAAACATTTAACTGTGACTGAGATTTACTTTACAGGATCTTATACGGCACTGATGGTGATGAGTGGAAAGTTTTCTACATTCATTGAGAGAATTCATGTGCACTGGAGATTCTCTCGATGTTCATTCAGTGGAAATGTGGAAACACAAGCGTGTTTGAAGTAGGGATGGGAATTGGTATCGGTCCGATACTGGTCAACATCACTAGATCTGATTAGGGATGGGATGATACCACGTTCTTGTGCCTGATAATGATACCGATATCACAAACTCGAGTATCTACCGATGCCAATATTAGTGCGATCCAGTCATTTATGAACTATGTAGCTGTTAACAACACTGTTCTCCCAAAACGAAGAAATAAACAGATCAAACGTGACTCAGCTAAAATGTTTTCCGTGTGATATATATATATATCGGATTTTACATTTCTTTCCCACCGATATCCAATCCGGTATCGGACTGATACTGACCGATACCGATTCCCATCCTTAGGTCGGATATCGGACAGATAAAAATGTAGAATCTTATTTCTTCCTTTTGGAAGAACAGTGTTTGTTACACCGTTGGAGAATTGTGTCTTTGAAATGATGCTGTTAACAAATGTGTATAGTTCATAAATGGTCCAAAATGACTGTATTAGACTAATATTGGTATCAGACACAAACACAGTGGTGTCATTTTAGGCTACATATATATAATAAAGTGTCATAAGCTGGAGGAAAACAAAAGGAGCAGAGGACACTGCAGTCTGCACCACCAGGATGGACACATGTGTTTCTGCTTTAGTCATCTTTAAGTGTTTATGTGTCGTGTGTGTGTGTGTGTGTGGGGGGGGAGTAACGTGACATGAGAGTGGCGTAACAGGAGTCTGTCAAAGGTAATTACAGGTGATCCTGTGAGTGTAGCTTGCACTGCTAAAAAATTTAATTTGATATTGATTTGATATGTAAATGGTCTACGTCGGAGCTGCCAATACACGAGACCACTGAGTCCTCTCAGGGTGACTCCACAGAGCTGTGTGGGAGCTTTTATTTTGTATGTGTGATTAAATTGCACCTTTGTTGCTCATAGTGTCTGGCGTGTGCTCGTCTCCATGTGTTTCCATCCACTGATCTTCAGCGAATACTAGGAGTTAGTTTCCAGAGATAAGCAGTTGGTAGCACAACAATTATAAGTCCAGAAGAACAACTTAATGACATGAATGAAATCATTATTGCTGTTGATATGTGGTCGGGTTTTGTTGCTGCGTCCCATCTTTTATCGCAGTAATATTTGCTTATTTGCTTAAGTCGAGGGATATTCAAGTTTCCTCATCAGTTACAATTTTCCACTGGAGTGTAATGCGAACACTAAGGTGATATTTCACTCATTTAGCCGAAACACTTATTTGCATTTATCTTTAATCAATACGTTGCATTTTCTACCTCCCCTCAAGCATAAAACTTTTATCTGATAGTTTGTTTTTGTTCTTCTTTTTTATTATTATCTGCATTTCTATTCAGGGCAAATTGAAAATGTGCATAAAACAACCCCCCATTTATTAAAACCTCCCAAAAAATGGAAACGAAAACAAAACTGAGTTCATGAATATTAAAGCCTAATTTTACATGACACTAAACAAGATTGCTGGATTTGCTCGAGTGTGCAGTGATGATGTTAGGGGTTTACTGATATGAGTGCAGAGGCAAATGATTTTATTTTGTTGTGCTAAAAGTGTGTGCAGACACAAAAAAACAAAACACCTGCCATCAAACTGAGGTTTTTCGCTGCCGTCTGCGTCTATCTGTGTGCTGGGGCTGAGGTCAGAAGACCCGCTCTGACCTCTCTGGTCCCATTTCTCTGACAGACATTTGTCACTCTGTGGAGGGATGTGTGCTGTAATAGATTATTGACCACCTCAGCAGTGCCATCACTTCACACGGTTCAGACGCCTGATGCAGCTGCTTTTATCGCCACACAGGAGCCACAAGAGAAGACGGAGAGCAACAGCGTGAGGAGCACACGTTATGATGAATGAAAGCTGATGCTGTCAGCTGTGGCAAAAGCACTAAACGTGTGTGGATTATGTAGGAATCATCACAATCTACACAAACAGTAGATGGATTGACAGAATAAATATTTATCCTCAAACACAAGCAGGGAAAATCACTTTGACATTAACAAAGTACACGCATGTAAATGGGCTACAAAGTCGGAGCCTGTTCCTTTAAACGGAGTTGAGACACCAGTGTTTCTCTGATGAAGTCGAGGGAAAAGTAGGTCTTTCCTCCATATTGTGTGTTTTGTGTTTTTGGCACATTCTGGGCTTCTTAATTATATGATAATTCATCTCGGAGCACTAATTTACCCCCCACCAGTCGCTTTAAATGTGGGACCATTTTGTGAACCCGCACTCAGAATTAGAAATGAGCCAAAGGCTTGAAGAAGTGTCTTCCAGCTAAGAAGCATATTTATACCCATATTCTTTGGCTTTTTTCTCTCCAAGATCACGTCATGTAAAATGGGTTAAGTCGAACATATTGAGTTAGATAAAGAAAGCAGTTGAATGTGGTTTAAAACATCTATACAGATGAAAAAACATCTCTATATGAAAAAATGTGCACAAACATTATATCAACACATCATCAACCTTTGTTAAATTGTGATATACATACATGTAATTGCATGATTTTGTAGCCCTAGTGGTGATATTTAAATACTGAGATACACAAAAGCAAAAATACAAGGAAACATTCTGCAGTAAATGAGTCTTTTTTTTGCGCAGGCAATGATTCAAACCCAGTTCAGTGTGATGGTTTTGACGTGGCATGTTGGGTCTGCAATATGTCCCTTTCCAGCACTTCACATAATAACTACCTGCTGTTTGGATTCTTGGGCCCTGTCTGTCATGCGATTGGGGGACATTTAGGCTTATTTTGCCATTGCTTATTTAGCCACGGGAGGCCTATTAATTTCAGCAGGCCCTGTCCTCTCCAGGGGCGATCGCTATACCCGCAGCACACGCGTCCCATTGTTCACATCCATTTACATCTGTGGTCAATGAATAATGACAGCTCCGACACGGCAAAGAACATACTAGCACACAGTGGACGCAAATAGACACACACAAGATGAACATGCAGACATCCCAAATGTTGGGTTATAAAAGAAAAAATAATATTTTTAGGTCTGTTGTGCTTTATACGCAGAGAATTATGATTAGAAGCTGCATAACGGCAAGTGGAGCTGTAACTGTCCTTTGTGATTCTCCATCCTGTTAGAAATTCTGGAGATACGGCTGTTATTTTGGCACCCGCCCAACCATATTTGACCCATTAAATTAGCCACATTGGTTGATATGGTGCCATGTTAATGTAGAGGGTTTGTCTCCATCGGGTGCACAGACTTCTGGCACCAGCTACTTTGCGATGGCTGGGCAAAAAGAGCCTGTGCCACTGCTACCACACATCATAGAATATTAACCCTTTTCTGTTCCCTGGCAAACGCGCCAGATGGCACCGCACAATAACAGCTGTCAATTTCAAGGCAGTGCCTCTTTGGTGGATTTTTCCCCCTTGCTCTTTGGGACGCTGGGAGGATTTTTTAAAACATAATAAGCGAACTGATGTGCTGTTTCACATCGTAATGAATCAAATGTTACAGCGGAGCAAGAAGCGTGTTTCCTCCCTGGGAAAACCAAAGTGGTTTCACAGAGTGCGCGCAACAGTCAGCTGCGACACACACAAACACGTGTATTAACACACACATACACAAAGCGGTGAGGAAACACATTTTGCACATTGAAATGTGCGGCACCAGACTGAGGTTTTCCCCTTCTTCCACCAGAGTGATCGTAGCAGTCGTGAGATGAGGTCCCTGGTGCCCCCTCAGCTGCCACTCCAGTTAAATTAAAACTGAGGCCTCCAAATTCATTCCTCATTGTGAGCCTAAAGCCCACGAAAGTTGTATTTGGCCCAAGTGGCGACTGGGGAATTGTTCCCCTAACCCAATCCCATTCACCTTATTTACATGATAAAAAGAGTCAGGAAAAGCCACGAGCCCCAGGCTGTGGTGTTATGTTTTATATGTTCTCCTTTTCAATTTATTTCCATTTATCCTTCTTCCTTTTCATCACCAACATCACTTCTCCCTCATCGGAAGGTAGTAAAGAAATCATAGTAGCAATTTAGGTTTATTTCAACACACTCCCTCCCTGGGAGACGGGACAGGGAATTACCTCGGTGCCTGTCATGTGTCTCCACCTGCATCTCACCTTCCTGATTAAAACACAATCCCATCGGTCAACAAAATTCAGGTTTAAATGTCATTTTTAACAGTGGGAACGCATTGAATCAGCATGCACGATTTTATCATTATCATCCTCCAATTAGCATTAGCAAGAACACAAGATCTGAGGGAACAAGTAAATTTTTTCTTCTTCAATTCAAAATAGCAAATTCTGACATCATGTCCAGTGCAACGCTAAGAAAAGCATTCATCGTCCACCTGTTAGCATAACCGTCATCCACAAATGTTTTTTATCAAATCTTACTCTTCACAATTTGGGGCAGGGCTCATTATTTAGGGTCCGAGGTATTTAACGTTGGTGAAAACAGACAAAAATCTATTGGGACCATGACCTCACCTCAACAGGAAGTCAACCATCTTGATGATTTTTGCATTCCGTAATTGGATAAACTCGTCTGAGCATGTTAATTGTACCAACGCTAAAAACGCATCAGTTTGTACAAGACACATTAAATATGAAAAGGACCAAAAGGTCTCGCAGATTCAAAAAGGCGTGGCCATGGCATTTATCTGAATTTCTTCAAATCTTCAAAATGACACAGGAAGTGCCCTGTAACTTTGCCGTACATTTACTGATCTGCTCAAAACTTCACACATAAGATAAGAGACCCAGCCAGAAAACATCAGCATCGTCACATAATTTAAAGTCATTTTCTTGCTGCTTAGTTTGAATGAGGGACAAAAGTAAAGAATAAGGAATGGTAACATTGACACTAAACTGCATTGTGTTGTGATTTTAATGTACAGCACATCTGTGATGTCATATTTCACCCAGGGATGATGCAGTGTGTAAAAAACACTACAGAGCAAATGGGGTTGATGTTAATCGCCTTTTTAGCATGATCACCCGGATGTATCCGCTAATTTTAGTGAGAAAATATCACTGACAGCCTCATCTCTCTGGGATTTGCTACTAGCCAGGCTTCCCCACACCACGTTCTCAATGGCTCTACATTTCTCCTGCACTCATATTCTCAAGAGGCCTCAAATAGCCCTCAAAGATTACAAGAGTATGAAGAAGTAATATGGATTTTCACGTTAGTCTCATTTTCAGTTAAGTCGAATGACTTTCTTCAGCCGGAGTTATGAAAGGTAGACACAAACTGTATAACTGTCACAGAGGTCATCTCTCCCTCTCATTCTGCGCTTTGTAACTCAATTTCCCACCTGGCTTGAGCTGGGTGCGACACACAGAAGTCAATTCCAACAGTGATTCCCCAAAGTGCATGTCCAATTGAGAACTCTGTAGTTTAACCTGAACGGACTTCATCAATTGCAAAGTTGAGGTAAATCAATTCTGAATTGACCTAAGTCTCAGCGCTACCTCAGGTGACATGCCATTGTCTATATGTGCTGGCTGTCCACACCTGACTCGGCTAAACGAATCTGACTTAATGACACCGCACAGGAGTGAATAGCCACTCTTGCTTGCCAACGCGCCTCACTCTCATTTCTTCTCAGAGATTCTTTTAAGCCACAGGTCTTTTTTTCTTAGGCCCCTGAGGCTGAGCGTAGAGGAGTGCAGTTGGCAGGAGGCAAAATCCATACACATCTCCTGAGATCTCATCACACTCATGAGTGTGAGAACTCATAATCCCGCTAATGCCTGTCAATAGCAGCTCTCGCCAACACACGAGTGTCCTAATTAGAAAATGAAAGTGCAAACGCACTTCATACCGTGTGTGTGTGTGTGTGTGTGTGAGGGAGAGTGAGAGAGAGAGATGATGATCATGCAACTCCATGAAAAAAAAAACACAGATAAGCATCAAATTTGCACGAGTGTATCATCTATTTGTAATTTTTATAATTAGCACAATACCTATTCATCCACAAAACGCCCACTTCAAACCCCCACCATCCTGCCATTTCTCGTGAATGGTATCCTCCCCCTTAAAGATTAATTGAAGCCGGGATAAAACAAAATGGTTCCCAGGGGGTGGCCCACTGTTTGTTATTCATGTGGGTCTGAAAACAGCAACAGTAAATCCTCTAAGTTGTTGTTAAGCTGGGGATATTACCATATGTGTGCCATTTCCATAGACTGACAGCTCCCTCTGGATCAACTGGGGACTATTGATCTTGCAGCACTCCATTTCAAGTTAATTGTGCTTGAAATGAGGTCCACACTCCCAGGCATACCTTCGTTGGAAAAGGTGGATATTCATTTTTTTATTTGGCAGTATGCTGATATCAAAGATGCAGGATACATTCCATATTTAGTTTATGTTTATCCTGCGGAGGCAGTTTCTCTTGCAGTGATTGGTAAAACACTCAGACACTGACGGTGGCGAGGAGAACACGAGCTCTCACTCGTTTAAGCCGCGTGTGTGTTGCTCTGTTGTGATTGGACAAAAATAATGCTCCTCCCACACTGATAAAGCAGGCGTTAGAAAAACCACAGGATGCTTTTTTTGTGTGTGTTTGTTGTAGTGGGGTAGGGGTATAATATGACCTGGAGACAAAAAGGATGATTAACTGGCTCTTAGATTTAAGAATCACAGATTATTTTGTGGATATTTTTGTTCACATTCAATATTTATGAGCAGTGGACACTCGTTTTATTTTTTTTTATAATATATTCTTACACAATAGACCATGTGTGCTTGATCATGTTTTATGTTTTATCTCATATGTATCAGTCTCAAATGGTTTTGTCAAAGAAATGACCACTGTACGCAAAAACAAACACTTGAGCCAGCATTTCATCTACTCATTTGCTGCGATTATTTAAAAAAAGGGAACCTTGAAAGCTACTTATGTAAGGATTTTCTTTTATTGGCTTATTTAGTTTTAAATCCTGATCACGGGGGTCAGACTCACAGAAAGGTAAACTTTGCTGCGAGAAATCACCCCCAAGGATTTGATCAGGAAGTTTCACAACTATGTGACTGCTGTACTTACAGTATAATCCCTGTCATGATTAGGTGCAAATCGCATTATCCTGTGTGACAAATGTCTTTTTTTAGCAGCCACTTTTTGACAGCGTGACAGAAACAGAGTGTGGGTAATGAGGTACACTTCCAAGGAACGGAGCAAAGTACAACCTCATTAAGACAAAAAAAAAAGAGAGAAAACAGGGAAGGTATCGCTACAGCCCAAATACTGCCACTATCACCAATTAAACCTCGCTCTGTCTCAATGGCATCATAATCCTGCATCAAACCTGTGAAGCGGACCCTTTGCGAGCCAGAAAAATAGAAACAATAATAAATAAATAAACATCCAGAGAAGAAATCAAACGAGTGTCAATCCCAATCTGAGGTCTATCTTGGAATATTCCCATAGCCCGTTCCTCCGAGACATGGACCACGTTGTCGAGATGAGAAAGGACACAAATTCCATCTCACGCAGTAATCACTCCAACACCAGTCCGACTGCTGCTGGAGCCAAATCTGTTTGTGATACCAAATCACAACAAATAAAAGGTGTGTAATGGAGAACATTAGAGGGGCCACTGCATATAGAGGCAGTATTTAATTTGCATAGCAGATTAGCCCTCAAGTCCCACTGGTGGGGCTGCAGCCTCAGGGGCAAAGTCACCCTTTTTTTCTTCTTTCCCTCCATCTCTTTTATTCCATTATTAATAGGATCTAGTCACTTCAAATCCATTAAGTCAATTGAGCAGGCCTGTGTATAATGTGATTTCAAATCCAGCATGAAAACGCTTAACCAGTGGCCTTGGCGCCATGCTGGTTTTTCTCTCTGGGTTACTGGTGTGGGAGGAAGAGGGTGGTGAGAGACACGCGCTGTGTTTACATGGACACGAGTAATTGGAATAAAAATATGTCGTGACTTCCTGGTTTGGTGTTAACATGCGTCTGATCCACATAAATGTGACGTATTTCCATTTTTAGAAAGAATAATCGACAGAAAAGTCACAGACGCTGAAGAGGAGGAAAATGAGACGGACAGTGGACTTGGAGGGGACAAGCAGACACCTGCAGCGTTTGTTTACTACAGAAGCAGAAGTAAAGCTTCTTCGTCTGCTGCATCTACATCTGGACAATCAGACAATAAATAGTCCACAATCGGATCATTTAATTCCAATCGCAACAAATCTTTTCGGAAAGAAGACATTTTGCACGTTAAACAGAGAAACTAAAGAGAAGAAGCAAGAAAAAAAGTCATCATTTGTAGTAGAGTATTGAGGAAACTGGACAATCTTATTTATATTTTTTTTTGCTGGTCAGAAAAATGAAGTGCATGTGCATTTATGAAGCGCTGTTTATTCTGTATACAAAATAAATATATGTTACATCTTTCAGGCTACCTATTTCCAAATCCCAGTGGACGAGAGAGAGAGAGAGAGAGAGAGAGAGAGAGAGAGAGGAATTGAAGGAGGGAGAGGGAAAGTGCGGCTGGAGGCTTTTTGGTCTCTGCACACTGGCCTGACTGGGAGCAAGTTCCGCCTCAGTGCCCCGGCGAGCCTCGGCTTTACACAGGCAGACAAATACACACACACACACATTCACAGCTGGGTTTACCAGTTATTAGACAGCAAGAGGACAGAGCCAAGTACACACTTCCACAAAATCATGCATTCATAAATACATTTACACACGCTGAACCCCCACGTAACTGAGTGACGTGAGGGCGAGTGGCCTGACAGATGGAAATGCTGCACCAAAGACACGGGGCTTATAATGAGCTGCGGGAGACGTGTTTTTGTTTTGCGACAGAGAAATTAATTTTTTTAAAAACATAAACATCTAATCTAAAATGATTTTTGTCATCATTTTCCTGAGCCGCCTCATGTGAAATAATCGAACGACTGTGTGGTTGAACCCGAGAGAAGATGAAGCTTACACTCCTATACCTGTGCCCAACAACAGCAGCTATAACTATCTATATACTCATGTATTTTTATTTTTTATTATTAACTTTGGATTTACTTGTTGTTTGTTTCTTTGGGTGTGTGCGTTTGAGTGGTTCTGACCTTGGTGCTTTCACGTGTCTGATCCACATAAATGTGATTTCCATTTAAAAAAAAAAAAAGTTACAAACACGGAAGAGGAAAATGAGCGGAAAGTGGACAGCGAGGGGACGAGCAGACACCTGAAGTTCGTTTACTACAGAAGCAGAAGTGAAGCTTCTGCTTCCTTAGTCTATTTGTATTTATTATTACTTTGGATTTACTTGATTTTTTTTAATTGTTTTTTTCTTTGGGTGTGTGTGTGTTTGAGTGGTTCTGACCTGGGCCGGTTTGTCAGTGGACAAATGTTAAGAGGGTTTCTGACTTACTGAAGCATAATTTGCCCCTTTTTTTTTAGCAATTGACAGATGTCACTGTATGTCAACACAAAATTTGAATAAAAGAGAGTGGAGGGGAGGAGAAAGAGAAACTGTGGGGTTGTCCTCGATTTTGACTTTGAAAGCTCGCCTAAGATCTGCCAAATGCATGATATCCCACACTAAAGATGCATTATGATCCCCCCCACCCCCACAGCCACCCCAACCCCACCTCTATCTGCATCTTATTAACATCGAAGGCAACAGCAGGAGCAACAATGTTTTGCTAACAGTTCATGCATTACTACTCAGGGGAGAGTTAGCACCATGCATCCTTGCATCTCTAACACACACACTGAAACACACATGTTCCCCAGTGTGATTCAGTGTGTGTGTGTGTGCAGGCTGAGCAGCCTCCCTGCACTCAGAGCCTCTGACAGAAGCAGTGATGTTTGAGATGCAGGGAGCCCCGAGTTTGTCCACCACTGATTAATAAAAACTCCTCTCTCTTCTTGCTGTCCGGTTGCAGCTGATGTGCTCGTCTGCGGATCTTGACACAAGCTCTGGACGAGCTTATTTTTTTTTTTTTACAATAAGACATAAGTGGACGCACACACGCACACACGGGAGGCATATGTAAGCAAAGACACACAAACATGCGTGCGGGAAGAAGGCGCACTCGCACACACCGGACAAATGCTCTGTGCAGCGTGGGAGAGCTGTTGTTTAATTTGTAAAACACCGCTCGGCAAAGCTGAAGCAAAGCAGGCAATTAGAGGCCCTTCTTCCTGAGCACTTGACTGTATTCCTTTAACCTTTACACAGTGATTTATGTCAAAAGATTTGTCACCTTCACAGTGGGGCCTTCACACACCGCTTTTCAAAACACACAATGGGGGGAAAAAACTTAAAATCCTCCTTTGAGGATTTTCGGGAACTTATATAACTCCCAATTACCAAAACTTCTTCTTGCAGCCTTGCAGGCCTCCCTTCTGTTTGTAAGACTCACAAAATATCTACAGTGCCACTGAAGAGTGTATAATGCCTGTGTGCCCACATGACTGGCGAAAACACTCCTGCTCTTTCTGCCCCGCTGAGTCCTGCTGCATAATGGGGTCTTGAAGGCTCTGGGCTCAGAGCAGGCCTGCCTAACAAAGCCTCGGTGGCTTGCAGCAGACAGGAGAGTGTGTTTGCAAGCCGGTTGCCAAAAACTAATTTTCAGGAGGTTTTCAGTGGGATGCAGTGGCAGCGGCATGACAATGTGAGGTTTAGATATCGGGGGTGAGTGGGGAGGGCTGGGGTTGAGATATGTAGGTCTTTTGTAAAGGTCCAGAGAGCTGGTTCAAGAAGAGGAAGTTCACAAATTGGTGGTTCAGAATAAATTTCAAAAGTAAGTATGGTTTGTTTGTTTTTTTTTCTTTTCTTTTGTTTTCGTTTTCACCATTTCATCACGACTTTTATGGAAATAATGTCAGACGAGAGATCAATTTTCTTGTATTCATTTCACTCTCTCTTCATCCGCCTCGTGAGTATATTTATCCTCCATCTCTCCCACCATTCATTTTCCCTTTCGCTCCAGAGTAATATACCTGCTTACCTGTTGGGTGGTCTTGAGCTGGGCTAAACTAAAGCCCCAGTCCCTGCAATCTAAGTGTAGAGTAGCTGCTAATCCGATTTCAGGAAACAGCAAAAACCTCACATCCCTTACCCCCACCTGACCCCCCCACCCCCCTTTCACCATCCCAGTTTGCCTGTCTCCTCAGAGAGAGAGAGAGAGAGAGATGGAAATAAGAGAGAGAGAAGTGAGTGACAGAAAAAGGAGTTGGAGGGAGGAATATTTAAACTGGAAGTTTGGTTACTGGAGTATTTTTCAGCAGAATAAATCAGGATTACCTAAGAGCTCTCACATGTATCTGGCCCTTTAATAAGGTATGAGACGGAGACGAACATATTACCTGCTCCCTGACTGGTCGCGGCTCTAAGTCCACTCTACCCTCTTTGGGACATTACCACAGCCAAACATAATGCAGTGTTTCATGGTGCTGGGGCTTATCTGGCCTCTGAAAGTATGTGAGACATGCCAGGAAACAAAGACGCGTCTCTGAGCCCACTAGCAGGGTGAGGATATCCCTTTCACAGGCCACACATCTCCCTGCTTTTACTTTATTTGACAGGCTCATGGGGGTTTTCAGTGGACCAGGTCTGCACCTGGACCGAGACTGACCATCAACGGTACATGGACCCCCACTGCTGGAGGACAGGCAAACATCAGCCACACAGAATCACCCGACAGCATATTAAATCTGCCATAAATATAACATAATACTACGTAGGTATGTATTAGTATGTTTAAACCTTTACAGAAATAATCACACTTATTAAGTTGGTCTGTGTTTAAGTATAGAAATACACCAGTATAGTATATAGTTGCCATAAAATGTAAGCAAAAGTACAGATTGTGATGGATGTCTCCTTATGTAATCTCAAATTATTAATGCTTGGCGTTATATTAAGTATATAAAATGCACAGAAGCTTGTGTCCCAATATTAGTTAGATTTGTTTGTAATATTTTGTCAGTAAGAAACAGTAAGCGCCTCAACAATTCATACAGAGATGTGGTTAAAAAAATCTATGTACCTATATGTACAGACTAGTATAGATTATACAGTGATTGTTCAAGCTTTTAAATTGAATGACCCATATATTCAGCTGCCGTGTGAGGGGGGAAGTGGGCCACGCAGAGCAGGAGTCGATGTTGAGGTTTGGTGGCAGACTCTGCTTCACCCTGAGGAAAGCATGGCCTCAACTGGCCAAACATGAGCAGTACAACTCACAGCACCTATACACCAGCTACTGTTTAAACACACTGTCCTAAGACTGTGAAGACAGTTTATTGGAAACCAAATATTCCTTTCATAGAATAATGATTTTCTGATTTTGGTGTATATATATGTTTTTTTTTTTTTCCTTTTACAGTGTCTTTGATTGTACCACAAACACACACTCACTCTTTGTGTGGACACCCATAGACATAAAGCATTCCCAAGCCCCTTTACCTAACCTTAAAGGGCCACCCACCCTAAGCCTTACCCTAACCTAAACTTATCATAACCGTAACCCTAAAACCAGGTCTTAACCCTCAAAAAGCCTGTTAAAGTTGTGAGTACCAGCCAGAATGTCCTCACAAGGTCAAATTGTCCTTAGGGTTGTTAGACAATTGGTCCACACAGCTTTCTTAAGACATGGACACACACACACACTCTTATATAGCATTCTTCATGAGGACACTCATAAACATAATACATTCCCTAGCACTGTCCTTAACTATCACAACTAAATGACTAACCGAACTGAAACCCTAACACTACAAACAAGTCATGACCTTCAAAAAGCCATTTAAAGTTATGAAAACCAGTCAAAATGTCGTCACAAAGGTTTGAATCAAAACACACGCATGCACCACATAAAAGAAAATGCATAATGACTCATGAGTAAAAATCTGCAGTCGCACATTAGACGACATAATGAAATCCAGCAACATACACACACAAAGTCGCACAGTGTGTGTGTGTGTGACATGGTGGGGGATCAGTGTCACTGTGTCACAGCTGATCCCTGAAGTACTGTAAGACAGCGGAGACCCTCGAGGTCCTCCTGCTTTACTGCTGGGAATACAATGGACCATACAGCATCTGTCGTATACCCACAGAAACACAAGAGACTGTGATGTGTGTGTGTGTGTGTGCTATTGTCTTTGTTATCTATGTCTGTGTGTGTGTGTGTGTGTGTGCGTGAATATGTGTGTATGAGAGATGAAACTGTGATCCCGCCTGTCTCTGAGTTGGAAAATCTCACATTTTCCTCTGTTACTCCACCAAACACTGGTGCTCTCTGCTCATTCAGCCACCTGTCACTGTGGCTACCTGATTAACCCCATTCTCCCACAGTTCCTCCTGTGTTTGTTTGTCCCATCTTTAATGACAGGTCACTCTTGCTGCAGCCACTGATGACCTTGTTGTAACACCGCTGCCACAGTAGGGCCGCTCAACAAACAGTCAGTAAAGACTAAAGGGTCCAGGGAGGGGGGGGGTGTTAAAGCCCCCACTGTCACAAACAAAAGTAAGTAACAGCAACTGGGTTGTGATTGTGGTGGGGCTTCTGTTCCTTCTCGTATGACTCTTCCCTCAGGTTTCCTTTGGGGTGACTGAGGCTTTATTGCCTGGTTCGGAGCATTACCTGCCGCTCTAAAATCAATAATTTTCTTTCTGTGGTTAAGCTAGAGTGAGAATTGAACACCACAGAAGTAAAAGAGAAAGTATTTGTTTTGCTCCTTGTTTGTTTCTGTAGTACTCTGCAATATCCTGCGTGTTGTTACACAAGTGAGGTGAACCTGATATTAATTTCTATCTGACATGAGGACTCTTTTATTAAATCCATTAAAGGAACTATCATTATCATCCTGTGGCTTGGCTTTTAATGATCATACTGTCACCAGCCAGTTTATTAGGTACACTTAAACTGCTTGTTATACTTGTCCTAACATGGAAGCATCTTAATACTCTTAGTCATGTAGACATGGTCAAGACTAGGGCTGAATATCAAACTTATATACTTTTGTGTTATCGACTGAACTTCAGTCTGGGTATTGCACTTCAAAACTTTTATGGCATTACCTGAATATTGACCTTTTTCCTTATTACCTAACAGAGATTTAGTATTCAATATGGATACCTAAAGGCATTCATCTCCTCTGCAAATTTGGGTTAATAAGCATGCAGCATGCCGTTTGCCCGAGATCTAAAGCTAAAATTAAATAACTTAACATAATGTTAAGTGTCTTTCTTAATTTATTTAATAAATTAAAAAAAATATCGTTCAGGAATCAAAGACAAAAACAAAGTCTAGATATCAATATTGAGACCACAACATCAATACTTAGCACTGAGTAAAGATGATCTTCTGAATTTAAACCCAGAAATGGGGCAGAAAAGTGACGTGAAGTGTCTTTGAACACGGCGCGGTCGTTGGTGCCAGACAGGCTTGTATGAGTATTTGACAAATTGTAAATTAAAGGGGATTTTCACATACAGCCACCTACTACAGGGTTTACAGAGAATAGCCAGAAAAAGAGAAAGCCCTTGTTGACACCAGAGGTCAGAGGAAAATGGCCAGTCTGGTTTGAAATGATAGAAAAACAATAGTATTTGGTTAATATTAATGACATTCAAATCAGCCTCAGCTTAAAATTTCATTCAAATTGACAAATGTTACCATTTAAATAACATAATAATAATAATAATATTATTATTAATATAAGATGTTGAACAAGGTTCATTACGTGACATTTTTCAAAACTTAAAAAAAGTCCTATGCTTTCCTACTCTGGTGCTTTGGAGGTAGAAGGCGCTTAAAGAAAATAAACACACACAGCCGAATGCACTGTGGCTCATTTGTTAAATAATCAGCAACATTTTAAAGCTTTCAGACTGAATAAACAAGGAGGTAAGAGGCTAACCACTCATTTATTTAACCACTGTGTCTTCATGAGTGTGGGCTGAGAAAAGTGCTGATCTAACACTTCTATAGTTGCTGTGAAGAGAAGCCTCTTGAAAAGGCACCAAGGAGCTCAGTCCACTCTCTGCGCAGACACACAAACACACACACACACACACACACACACACACACACACACACACACAGACTCTGCTCCAGATTAACTGGTTTTCTTAATGTCTCCTCTCTGGCGAGGTTTCTTTCAGAGGGCTGAGAGGCAAACAGGTCCCAATGAAAGGCTCACTCCCCATTAGTGGAAGTAAATGGCTCTTCTGTGAGCAACCGGTTAAAGCAGGATGGGATAAAGGGCCTCTCCACACACTTCTTCAGCTACATTAGAGAGGTGACTCTTGTCTCGAGCACGTAAAATGTTTATATGCACACCAGGGAGGGGTCTACGTGTCAAAACCTCCGCAGTGTCACTTTTGCTTTTGTCAGCAGGAATTCAGCGGGCAGAAAAAGCTCATACTCGCATTATATCTACACATGGTTTTACTGTAATAAGCCTGAGACATGATGTACTATCTCAGTCACTTTATTAGGTACACAGGACACCTAATAAAGTGATATAGAAGTGGCACCTAGTGTTGTCTTCTGCTGCCGTCGCTCATGTGCTTGAAGGTTTAACATGTTGTGTTCAGAGATGGTCTGTAAACCTTGGTTGTAACAAGTGGTTAATTGAGTTACTGTGCCTTTAAGCAGTCTGGTCACTGACCTCTGACATCAACAAAGACATTTTTGCCCCAAAAACTACTGCTAACTGAATATTGTACCATTTTTTAGACCTTTCTCTGTTAATAAAAGAGATGGTTGTTGATGAACATCTCAGCAGATCAACAGTTTCTGAACATGAAAATCAACAACATATCGCATTTAAATTCATCTTTTGAATCGTTTGAATGTCAGAAATGTACTTTGTTTGTATTTCTCCATGAAAATTCCAAAGAACTTTTTCAATTCAAACTCTTCTTTACTTCTTCAGAGTAGAAAAAAAACAGCACATAATCGTTGGCTCATTGCTTCCTTGCCAGCTACCAGCTCCTGATTGCATTTCAGCTGAGAAGTAAATACTACATGCTCAGTTACCAGGTGAAATCAAGCAGGCAGATGTGTCTACAGCCTCAGTAGACACTCGCTGGACCCTGCCTCTGTCTACCTGTGACACAGAGATTCCAGCCAAGTCAGCTGCTATTCATCCATGTTGCTGAGTTGGTAGGAGCGCATATGTGTGTGTGTGTGTGTAAAAAAGAAGGCACTTTGCTGACATTTTGAGAAATAAACTCGCCTTTCTGACCTATAAGGCAATGGATTTATGAGACACTTACGGGACATATTCCTCATTAGAATCAATAAAAGAAAAAATCTAACTAATACAGATAGCTTCAGATTCCAACCCACTCTGCAGAATCTGCAGGCCCGTTTGTCATGAAGAGAAGGAGCAGCAGAGGTATGTTTGCCAGACAAGGGGTAAGAACACAATAGCCCTCCTTCCAAGGGTCTGTAACCATAGACTCTAATAAAGTCACCGCCTGCAAATAAAGAGCCACTGCTCGGCATCGTCTTACAACAACAAGGGCCGCATTATACGACTCGCTCCCGCTTTGAAGCTCTCCACCGAATGTTGTCGAGAGCACAAAGTATCCTTTTCAACTGTCATTTGTTGGAGGATGATGATGAATATGTGTTTGATTAAATGTGATGTACGGTTTATAATCGCAAAACTTGTCTGAATTAGCAAGTCGTGTCTATCCTAAACAAAAACGGATACTTTTTTTTTAACATACTCTTATACTTGTATTTAATTTTCAGTGTTTTTAGACAAAATTAATATTTTTAATTTTATAAAAAAGTGACAGCACAGACTGTGTGAGACTGACCTGCAGGTTCATCTCTTTTTGTCATAATTTGTAAGGATGCCAGAAGGACGAGTGCTGAAAATAAAAACAAAAAAATACATGAAAATCAGAATACAGTGGACTGTAATTAACCTGCAAGACATTTATACATGTGTTTGTGTTAGCTACATTTATTAGCTAACACAACTTCCTAATTTAAACAGAACTTTTTTTGAGGTAAAACACTATGACAAAACAATAGAGATTTCCTGGAATGTCCTTTAAATGATGACTCATTCAAAAAGCCTTTATTGTTCAGAAAGTTTCATCCAGCCAAAGTGGGAAGGAGCATCCCTTTGCAAGTTTCCAGGCCTCCCTGTTGCTATGGGTTGTGACCCCTCTTTTTATTTTTCCCGGGGCTGTTGGGTTAATGAAGTAACAACAAACTGGGCCTGCGGCTAATTTGGAGTGGCACTTCCTGGCCCCTCCGGTCTCCGTGAAGACGTATTTCATTTTCTCTTATCTCTGGCTCAGTCATGTGGCTTTCCGCATGGACGCCCATGTCTCCCCCAGTTGCACGACTAATGGAAACTTTGTTAATGTCATTAATCTGCCGGCCGGGACGCGAACACAACACGTTTAACCTCTCCGGGCAGGCCTCTGCCACTGGAGCTGTAGTGACTGTCCACGCACTCTTGTACTTGTGGCCTCAGCGAGTAACAATAGGAGATTCACTTGTCCACGTCACTTCAAACTATCACGGCGGATAGAGCCTTCATTCACACTCACATTCCAAAATGTGTTTTCATTGGTTCGCTAATATCAAGAAAGATGTTTGACGGACACATTCTGAATAGAAAAATAAAAAACAAATCGACGCCTGCAGTCGTCAGTTTACACTGAATATCTTTCTTTTCTAATCAGCCTCACATGAGTGAACAGTGGGGCTGCAGATGACAGCACTCTCACTTCCACCATGCACATTTAAACAATGGTAATGTCAAAAGACTCTTTAATGACTAATCAGGTGGCTCTGATTCATGCCTCATTCATGCTGTATTCACACATTCCACCGGCTCCATGAATGGACACTCTCAGCCACACATGTCATATACTTTCATTCATAAAGAAGAAAACAGGAGGGGGTTTGAAAAAAAAAAGAGGGATCTGTCTGGTAGGATGAGTAACCCAGGGGACATTTTCTTTTGTGTGGCGCTCAGCTTATGGGGCCAAATGCCAGCAGGCTTACCTCCGCACTGTCTGTCTGTGTGTTTCCCCCTTTCCTTTGCACACAGTAATTAGGAGGATCTTAATGGAGAGGGGGTTTATTAGTGTCTGAGGAAGGCTTTAAACGTCACGTTAATTAAGGGGGATTCGGCAGACAGCTTGTGTGGCGATGTCACCCGTTTTATAAAATCCTTGTTTTGGCACAACAGGAAAATAGGAACTGGTTTTCCAAAGGAAGGACGTCTAGACCTGCGGTCAGAGGCAGAATAGATATTCTGACCCTTGCTGAGCATTAGGATGACGGTCATTATCTGCCAAGAAATTCCACATGTGCATGCAGGGAGCAACAACACCTCCTTTTCTCCCACCCAGGAAAAATAATCAGCCAAATAAACGGCCCAACCCACCAACAGTTTCTTTCAAAAGATAACATCACTGCTAAAATTTTTGGGGGGGATTAATTTATTCTCAGCATATCCTATGGCCACTCATGCAGGATATAAAATCCTAGATTATTTCCTGCTTGGTTAACCCGCATCCGGCCAGTCCCTCTCACAAAGCCATTCTAATGTTGCCATTAGTTATGCTCCTCTGGTGGCCAAAAGATTGATCCCTGAGACTTGGAATCCAATAAATGTGTACATGAATGGCAGAGGGAGATAACATGTTTCTCACAGATAGAGCGAGGGACCGATCAGTGCTGCGACATGATTGGAAAAAGATGATTAACGATATCATATTTGAAAATAGCATCAGCATTAAATTCATCCATAAATTCTAAAGGCTTTTCATTTCCTCGTCCCTTCCATCTTCACACTTTCCAGATTTTCTATTAAAATCACTCTCCGCTGCTGGAAATTTGATAGGAACTGATTTTTTTCTTCACTTGTGGGCTAAAAATATTGTTTCTTAATAGTTTTTTTTTTTATTGGCTCTTATGTGACAATGAAAAGTAACATAAACAACACAGGATACACTTTCAAAGCAAAGCAAACAAAGAAGAAGAAGAAGAAGAAACTACTCACCCAACAACCACAGGAGAGCATGTACTCAGTCATAAAAGCCGGTGTTGTCGCAGACATCATGAGGCCATAAAACCAGAGTCTTCCACAATAACTGCAGCTGCTGGGAGCCTACAGAGGGGATCTGATAACGGGCCCGAGGGGAAACGACAACGCGCTCAGGGACCAGAGATTGTCTGGAAGACAGATAAGAAGACACAGGGACAGGTTATCAGTTAGTTTATGAGGTGTCACTCTGCTCAAACACTCACCTGTTCTGCAGGAGAAAATCATCACAAACAGGCGTCCCATTGATTTGTGCCGGGATCCCACTGGGTCATTTCAATTTGGATTCATTTTACACCTTTTTATGCTCCATATCCAGATTACTTCATGAAGCAAGCACAAATACAAGTAGTTATAGATATTTATGGGGGGGGGGAATAGAAAAACTGTAAATAAGAATGCATCCTTAGCTGACATGACATCAGTATTTACAGTTAAAACCCCAGTCAGCGTCTGCCTTCAGTGAGAAAATTCCTCCTGTCGAACATGGACACATATTCATTTTGTGCTTCAAAACAGCTGAGAAAACGCTCTCGGGACTGAGAGGAAATAGCACGTCCATCCACAAGTGTTTTGTTGTTGTTCTTGTCAAACAGCGTTGAGTGGAGGAATTGTCGATTCAGTTTTTCTTTTGCTTGTGTACAAGACCTGAATATAGTCCAAACCTGCCTGTATGACTTTACTGTCACACTGGGCTGACACTGATTTCCAAATTGACGCCAGTGATTTATTACTGCAGTAATTATCTTGTATTATTTGGGCCCTAAAATTACTCAAAGTTGATTCTATGCGCCTGAATTTAACCTTAAGAATAACTGACTTAGTTTTGAAGGTATAAAGGTTTAACCCTTAGTGCTCACATGCCACAGATCAGTGCCACAGGTGCATCCTTGGTAAATTGCAGCAGAAATAATAAGCAACTCTATATGGATAACCTGGCGGTCTGTGTTTACATTTTGTCTTCAGGCTTTACAAAATTTAATTTGTTGTCTTCTTATGGGCTATTAAACCATAGTTATTCATTTTTAAAAGAAACAAAATGGGAGCAGGTATAATTGTGCAAAAGTAACAAAATAGACCGCTTTTATTTTATTTCTGAACTCTGAACCGTGACCTATTTCCAAATTTCACAAATTCAATCAGATTTTAAAAAGTTTTTTGTAATTTTGGCTCAGATGTGTGTAGTTGGTGAAAATGAACAGTAAATCTTTTACACAAGAGTGCCTCTAGGTAGTGCTGTAAAACAGGATATAAGGCACTCTATTAACCCATGTTTTAACATAGTAATGGGAATAAAACACATTTAAGGAGTGCTGTATTGATGTATGAATCAGCTGCAGTAAAAAATGAGTAAAATGTACTTGTGTAAGACAATTGGATAAGCATAAATGAATTATACGTTATGGTATTCTACTGCTCAACTGCTACATATGTATTTAATTAAAAACTTTACTTTGTCATGTCACTCACTGTGAGTTCTAATTTACTTTTCAGCTACATGTCATGCCTCAATGTAGACCATGATGGCATCATGTCAGAGAGAGAAACGTGTCCTTCCTTTAAGAAAATAAACAACATTGCAGTCGCACTGTAAAAGCTGCAGAGCTGCATCTCCAGGTTTCCTTCGGTTTTTTTTTTTAAATCATTCTTCTTTCACCCACATAAATGATCACAACAAATGACAGTCTCTCCGTGCAGAGAAGAGGGGGAGCCCACAAAAGGGAGTCTGACAGCCATTTCCACAACAGATGTTTTTACAGAGGGGTGTCTTCTCTCCGCTGAGCAGTCTCACACATGAGAGACCCCCAAAAGCTTCAGAGAAACGTCCAGAAAACCAACATGTAAATTTGTAACTGCCATGTCGCACACTGGCGGGCCCACGCCAATTTCATTTCCGCAGGAAACAAACAAGGAGAATGAGAGACGTCAGTGTGTGGGGGGTTTAAAAAGGTGTGTGTGTGGGGGCAGAATTAGAACCTCAATATCAGAAAAAGACAACAGACAACATTGTTATGTGTTATCATGAAAAGATAAGTTGCTATCGATCCAGGTTATGGGCAAAGGCTGCACTATTGACAGGAAGACAGAATATGTTGGCGGGGCAATATTTCATACATTTGGCCTGTTCACTCCATCACTGTGAGAGGGTGTTTTTCTGGGCTGTATATAATAACACGTGTGCTCTTTATTTCCCTCAGATCAATGGTAATGCGAGGGGGGCCACACAAGATGGATGCTACGGGCAGGTTAACCTATCGACTGCTGAACAGAGACACACGGGACAAGACAAGGCAGGGCAGCCCATTTACTACTTTCTTGTGTTTGGAATCACCCGGCTTATTGCACACACAATATATTGTACTTAATTGTACAGTATAATTAATTTTCTGTATAATTTACAGTTAACTCTTGGCAAGGAAGTTACATAATGTATTGTACAATTGTTCATTATTGCGGAAGATGATTACAGTGTATTACAGGGTTTGTTTTACAGGTTTTTTACTAAATTAAATTACATTGCCAATTAGAGCTCCAACTAACAATTATTGTCATAATCGACTAACCTCAATTGTCAATTGTTTTCTTGATTAATCGAGTAATCGTTTGGTCCATGAAATATCAGAAAACGTTAAAAAATGTTGATCAGTAATTGTTAAACCTGGAAATAATGATGTTCTCAATCGTCTTGTTTTGTCCGCAAACCAAAATGATTCACTTTTATTCACATGATTTCTTTGTTATTATGGAGCAAAGAAAAGAAGAATATATTTAATTTTAAAAGCTAGAAAGTCAGTCAGACAGTCAGAAATTTTGTTTTAATCGTGAAAAAAGCTTCAAACTGATTAATTGATAATCAAAATAGTTGACGGTTAATTCAGTAATCGACTAATAGACTAATTGTTTCAGCTCTATTGTCTATTCAATTTACCTGAAATTAATGTTGTACTGTTAATACGTTGCCATGGGATATTTCTGAAGTTCATTTCTTTTTTTGAGACCAGACTTGCTGTTTATCCAACAATGCATTAGCCTCTTCTCACATTTTAAATACATTTGATAACAAGTCCAGTTTGTAAAACATAGGGGAAATTATATTTGCTTGGCAGAAATTTAAGATAAAATAAACATATAAGTATAAAATCAGCAGATTGTTTTTCATTACCCCAGAATGAGCCTTTAAAGTGGAATTCTGGACACTACAGAGTGTTTTTACACTAAGCCAGGATGGACAAACTAAGCATCTTTTTGAGCTCCGACACATTTGGAAGGGAAACTGCAACATGTCACCAAGAGATATTCCTACATTTTACCTTTAAAACTCTGAAACACTAGAGAGATGAAGGTCTAGTCAACTGACATCACCTGGAAAGATGACCATCACTAATCTGCAAAACAAGACATCATGAAGTTATCATCTATTATCTACTATTAAATAGATAATGTTCACTGTTAATCAGAGTCAAATATAGGAAAAACTGCCAGTTTTTCTGTCATCATGTTCCCTGTACCCCTGTACTTTTGTGTGCTCTGTCTCTATATGGACAAACGGGCAGCCTGCTGAGCGGCCACTTCCTGGAGACAGGAAAGGAGGCAGACGGGACGGCAGGCTCGTCCACACAGGAGGCCCAGATCTGGATCAGGTCGCCCTCAAACAACCAGCCGCAGCTAATCCTTCACTTCTTGTCTCTTCAGGACTCCTGAACCTGCAGCTCTTGAAAAAGTGAAAAGGTAAAAATCTAATTGAAAACATTTATGATCTGTACACAATAAGGCTTTGAAACCAAGCAGAAAGAGAAAGAATGATTAGTAAGTTTGATATTTGATTAAAGGTGGGTGATGATAGTGACGAAGGTGAAGGCGGCCTCATATTGTTAAGAGTTTCAATTAATTAAACTGCACTAAGGTTGAATTCACTCTGTAAAAGCACCTTTTGTGCCGCGTCAGAACAGATATGTTTAACTGTTCAATATTTTCAACAAATTCTCCCTGCGAATAATGCGCTGATCCCATTTCTGCTGCACAGGTGATTAAACTGAAAAAAATATCAGATAACTCGCAGGCCTTTCTATTGTGAATGCAGGGCTACACATTCACTAAGAAAATACAATAAAATCTAAATATGAAGTCACTCTGGCTGAACTGCAAATCGAACGTTAATAGAATAAAACTGTTCCGTCAGACAGCACTGAGCATTATTGTCAAAAGTTAGGTAAAGGGTAATTAATTTGGCAGTGTTTTGGTAACTCTGATAAGAATTTTAATTTTTTTGCACAGACACCCCCTCTCTCTCACACACACACACACACACACTCAAACACCACCAACCCCCTGCCTGTGTGAAAATGAAAATCTGTGCCACCAGTACAATATCCACATTATGTGCCTTGATCAACATTGTTGCATGACATGCTTGATTGTGCCCCAGCATATAGGAAGAGAAATGTGTAAACACACCATTAGCACACATTAGGCGTTCCTTTCCACGTGCAGCAGTTTGTAATACTTGTCTCTAAAGTTCCAGAATGTTTTGTTTCTCTCTCTCTGTGTTTGCATGTTGGATTTGTAACATGTAAGATTCACTCCGTTTTTATTTTAGTTTAGTATAATCTGAAACTTTAGTGACCCTTAAACATGATGATGTTTGAAGATGATAATAAACTAGATGACTAGTTGAGTGCATGCGTACACATTTCACATGAATTTGCTCCAAAGGTGTGAGACGTCCAATCAGAAAAACTAACGTTCAGACCAAAGAAAAATGACAAAAGCAAATACATCAACAACTCTTATCCAACGATGATGGCATCAATATTTCCTGACTCTCGGCTTGTGTTTTGGGTGTTATAGAGTGAAAGGGAACTTAATATTAATAACATTTCACACCAAATGTGTTATAAATACTTCAGGTTTGTTTGATCGTAAGTGGTACATTTCCTTTGTTGTTTTGATTCATCAGGAGGGCAAACCAAATCTCTCAGAGGAGTGAGTGAAGTCTTGCTGTCACTAATAACTCAATGATGCCATCTAGTGTTAAAACATGTGTTTCAAAAGAAAACAAAATGCAACCATATTATAGTTTTATTGAGTCTGTCAGTATGAGTTCATGTTTATCACTGAATTCTGATTTAGGGAAAACATGATTAAAACAGGACATGGGGGGTGCTGTGAGTGCATTCAACATGATTTAAGGATGAACTGTTGTGATTTTTGCTTGTTTGGTTGGTTAAACCCATGGTTCTCAAACTGTGGTGTGTGTAGCACCAGTGGTACACAAGCTTCCCCTGGTAGTACCGGAGGAAAATCAGAAATACTGTTTCACTGTAAATACCAGGGTATGTGATTGGAGTTGCACTGAGGAATTTTAACTGGAGTGAATAGAAAATGAAAAATAAAAAATGTCACCTTATCTCCCGCTCTCTTAATCTAATTTCACTATACAAGTGTGTGAAATATATGTGAGGAAGTGGAGGATGATGGGAGAACAAATTATCTTACTGGGACTAAATCTGCCTCCTGTGAAAAGTCTGTAGCTGATTTTCCTCTGCCTATGTATGTATTTATTTATGTATTTTAACATTGGTGATAATGGTGTTACTTCTAGAGCTCAGTATTATCATAGGTGGTACTTAGTGTATAAAAAAAAGTACAAATTGTGTGTACAAGTGTACCAGTATGAGTGATATGGCTGGAAGGCTTTTTTTATTAACCATATAAACCATGACAATAGCACATTTGTGCAAACTATAACCTTTACACATATTGTACTGCCATTTTCATCACACATGATATTGTTTTGGATTGGTAATCCAGCCATTTCAATGATTCATGGGGTTTTTATTATTCTGTGAGGTTTTATGATTGAGATCTTGAAAGTCGCATATTTTTGATTATTATTTGATTGTTTTTGTATAGTATATACGGATGCTTACTTGTCTGTCTCGCCATTTGAAAAAGAGATTTTTAATCCAAATGGTTTATTTTTCCTGGTTTAATAAAAGGTTAAATGTAAGATGATTGGATCACCGCTTCATTTTACACACATGCTACTTAACACATATGCAAATCCTAAGTAAAAGGATTGTAAAATTCTGCAAATATATTTGGCAAATACAAATCTGTGGGTCCAAACCCAGTCTGTGGGACTGACTGTTCAACACACATGGAGAAAAACACGATGCCCTCATTTGCTGTAGCTCTTGTTCGCTCTCCCTTGGTTCCTCGGCCCCACCTGTCTGACCATGAGCTCAGGGTTGAAACAGAGTTCAGCCAAGTTGAGAATTGTTCTTGCTTGTTTTATCAGCGGCGTGTACCATATTTCCTGATGAAATACTACAGCCGGCGAGAGATACTGCCAAGGGAGCAAGACAACAATTGAGTGGGCATTAAAGATTTACATGTACATATCTGCTATAATACCAACACAGACGGAGGCAACTGAGAACAGGATCTGATGGCACCATTGATGCTGCCTCAGATAACACCTCCATCATCAACTATGTATGGATCTGGCAAAAGATATAAGATAATGTCCCAGTGAGAGTCGACTGCTGGCTGCGTGTGGACCAGAGCTGTGTGGAGACAGTGAGTCAGGAAACACAGAAAGCTTTACATTTACTGAGGAGAGTGTGTCTGTGTTAAGATTAGACATTACCTGGTTATCGTTAAGCTTTATTTAGGCTGTCAAAATGAACGATGGCCAGTGCAGACTGTGTGTGTGTATGTTGTACCTAAATGAAAGAAATTTGAAATACATAATTTCCATTGTAAGGCCAATTGTGACCCTAACCCTATGTGCCTGCATTTTAAATTACAGTGGAGATTTTGAAGACATTGCCAGTTATCTATAATGTTGTTCCATTTCTTTGTTACTGTAATGACAGGTGTCATTTTCTCAGTAAGTTGTTTGGTCTGTAAAATATCAGAAAAATCATAATTTTGACTCATATTATAAAATATGAAGTACTCAGCCCAAATTAATACCACAGAATCATTAAGCAGACTTTGTGATCAAATGACCAATCAATTCAGTGGAATTGTATGACTACAGTGTTTATCACAGCACTAAAATGTCACTAAAGTGGATTCAGTTTCTTCTTTTGGGAGAAAAAAAAGGCAAAACGATAAGCAAAAGAGCAAAAACATAATCTGTTATGATGTACAAGTTATTATTGGACATGGATTCAACGGTCACTATAGGACCTTTTTTAATGAACTTTGTTGGGGGGGAATCAAACCAAACACAATCCACCAGACAAGTACGCCATCTAGTGGAACAGAAAGGTGTGATAGTAAAACTTACAAAATCAATCTGCTCTGTGGTTATAAAACACAAAAATACATAATTCCTCTCTGAAAAGACACTTGGGTAGTTTAGGGGTTTTAATGTTGTTTATGGTATCAATAAATGGCAGAGCTTCCATAAATCCAACAGAAACAACATTGTGGGACATTAGGGTAATTTTACATTTCATCACAACATTCACAATAATGTGTGTGTGTGTGTGTGTGTGTGTGGGGTGGGGTGGGGGTGTTTATACATATATAAAGTTTATACAACGTGCGCATGTAATTTCAATGAGTTTACACAATGATACATACCATGTATTTGATATGCAATGGTCAAAACAACCATTTGTACAGAGGTATGTATATTGTATAGAGAGAAGCATTTATGAAAAAGTCATTGTGTAGTGCAAACTGGTTGAATAATAACCAGGAAATTACGTATCAATGTTTGGGATTGTGTGGCCAACGACAAGCTGCACGGATGGAAAGCTCGACTGAGTGAGCAGCCTTTAACCCGGCAGCATTTGGGGGGAACGTTGAGCTTTATGTCGCCATAATTCCCGCAGAGTAAGTTTGCAACTGCACTTAAAGTGCACGGATATAAATAACAGAAGTTAGCCATATAAGCGTTAGCCATTAGCTAGCAGTTAGTGTCTGCTAACAATAAAGTCACCCAGCTAGCGCTAGTTAGCTTACACTGTGCAGTCCTATTTTTCAGTGAAGGTTAACGTTTTGGACAATTTCCAATGTATATATTGAGAAAACGCGTGGAACAATTGAGGTGGCAGTGGAAAAATATTTACAACGTAACCGTGGCGTTAGTTACGAAGCATTAGCTTGTAAAAACAGCCGAGGATCTGTGATGCTAACGCTGGGCAAAACAACGCAGCAATATCAATGTCTTACTCTCTACAAGATTTACTACCTTACTCGACAAAGGCGTTATACAATGCGTTGTTTATTAGCATCGGTTACACGTGAGGTCTGAGGTTTTACTTGGTATTTATACACTCACCGACCACTTTAGCGGGTACACCTTGTTAACACCGGTTTACACCTCCTTTTTGCCTTAATGCTTCGCGGCATTTATTCAAAAAGCTGCTGGAAACGTTCTCCATATGTGTAGGTCCTTATTGATGTGATAACATCAGCTGCACATCCGTGGTGCCACATTCAAAGTCACTTAAATCACTTTTATTGTCCATAATGATGCTTGTTGGTTTGAACTCCAGCAGGTCATCTCGACTGTTGTCTTAATTATTTGCATCTACTTGCTGCCACTGTTGTACCTAATAAAGTGGCCAGTGAGTGTTTGTAAGCACATTTTAATGTAAACCGATGTGTTACATAAAGGTATAAAGTCGACCATATTGTCTTTAGAATAATCTCAGATGATTGTTGGTGCCTGAAAATGAAAACGTTGTTTGTTGCTTAAGCTTTCGTAAGAAATACTTTGAAGACATACCTGTCAGTCTGAGCTGGTGGTGTACCTATCAAATGTGGTGCTGAGACCAATGTTTCACAATCCTGGTCCTTATGACCCACTGCCCTGCATGTTTTAGATGTTTCCTTGCTCCAACACACCTGAACCAAATGATCAGCTCATCAACAAGCTTTGCAAAACACTGGTGACGATGCATTCATTTGTGTTGTGCTGGGAAAACATCTAAAACATGCAGGGAAGGTAGTGGGTCCAGGGGAACAGAAATTGAGAGCTACTGGCTTAGGCAACAGCTGCTGTGCTTGGTCATTTGAGATTCACACCTGTTATAACATTGTTTTCTGTACCTCAACCTCAGCACTTCTTCTACTGTACAGTAGAACGCAATGGACCTTCACAAAATCATCCACAGTGCGATGCACGATTTCATTCATACGTACATTCCTGATGCAGATCTCAGGTAAACAATGCCTCCAGCTTCTTTTGCATCCCTACAAGAGAAATCCAGATTACTCATTTTTACAGTAATGTCTTATATCATTTATTGCAGTGCACTGGATGATGTTCTTCTGTCATATATCACTGGAGTCCTGGAGGATCTTGGCTCCCCACATAGTGTGGAGGAGAACTTCGATGTGGAGGTTTTTGCAGAGATGCTAGAAGCTTACATACCCGGCTTTGCTGAAATTGACAGGTGATACTAGTCATTGTTTTCATGATTGATAATATGTGTTGCTTTGTCCACAAACCAAAGCTATTCAGTTTCTCTAAATATCTTTGGTTTATATATTTACTCTTGAGAAGCCATGAACATTGTTTTTATTTCTGAACAAATTGTCAAAATAATCGATCAATTAGCAACATTTTTGGCAAGTTATTTTACTATTGTTGCATCCCTTATTTCATCCATCAGTAAGTTGTAATTAAAATTGTTTTACCTTTTTTATTTTGCAGTGTAAAAGTCTGTGAAATGATGTTCAGCCTGGCTTCAAAACTAGCCACTGCTCGGACCACAGGTAACTACATTTGTAATCATTCGTTTCCTGTTCCGTTCATTTACCCATCAACAACTCCTCTTGGGTGCAGTGGATAAATATCAGGATGCAAATAAATAAACATATAGAATGTACAGGGTTCCCCTGGCTCTAAATGGCATCGCTAATTCAAAGTGCCAGCATCTTTATCTGTGATATTTGTTTTTGTATTTTGTGTAGAAGAACACACATTATCTATCTTTATAAAGTGATTGGTGTTGGGTTTAGGAGTCTGTGCGCATGATCTACCGTAAGATGTGCTGCCCGAGAACTTGGCTTGTATGTGAAAATGACAAATAATACAAGGTTGTGCACTGAAATTGATGCAAAGTCTTTTTAAACAGAATTGAGTTCAAGCGATATATAAAACTCTGGAATTCCTCCATTTGTAGTCAACAAACTCACTTTGAGTAACATTGATACTCATTTAAATGGCTATCATTTACATTTTCAGTAATGTGTGACGATGTTAACTTGTTTGTTTCCTTTGTAGGCAACGAAGACAGTGATGTGCCTAAATCAAGGACAGATGATCTTTCTATGAAACAACTCGACACCCTGCCAAATGAACATCCATCAGGAAGAGAAGCACCGCACAGAGAATCACAGACAGAGGGTGCCACTGCTAAAGTGATTATTTGAGCACATTATTCTACTGAAGCTGATCCATTTGAATTTGTTTATTAATTGTTGTATGCCCTGCTGTTTATATAAGGTAATTAAAATGTGCATATTATGTCAAGCTTCCAGAGTCTGAATGGGAAGCCCAGGAGCAACACCTGCTGGAGATGTTTCCCAAGTGTAGTCTGTCTGAGGCTCGTAGTGCCCTGTCTATTGCCAAAGGAGACATGGAGGAAGCTGTGCGCCTTATCATAGAGGGTGATATCCAACTCAGCTCCACTTCTGCTAACGTGAGTCTGCCACACCTACAATCATTGTCACTGTGTGTTTTATGTCAGCCTTGTGTGTGTTTACAGTCTGATTTGATGGTGTCTTGTTGCCTCAGGTTAATCATGGGAAAAGTATTTCCTCGCAGGCAGACCAGAAACTTAAAGAAAGCATCCTTGAGAAGTGAGTAAGAGAGTTTTTAAACTGTGGAGCACAGAACAAGCCTCACTGCTTTGTGTCATTGTTTATGACTTGTTTTTTTCTTTGCCACAGGTACATGCTTGTGGACAGTGAAGAGGACAAAATAACACACCGGCCTGTCGCCCCCAAAGATGTAAGTCTCTGCTTATACTCTGTAAATCACAGAGTAGCTGTATCAAATGTCTTCCTCAACAATAAAACCTAATCGTGGTGTAAAATCCGCAGGCTCCAAAGAAGCTAGTGCGCTACCATGGCAGCCAGGTCGTAACCACAAAAGGCGAGAGATACCAACTTGTGAAGACAAACGAGACGGAGGACATGAAGAAAACATACGTCAACCTCAAGCCTGCAAGAAAGTACAGATTCCATTGATGACGAGCACAGCACTGTAAGCGCAGCTACTGACAATATTGTTTACATTATTGGTCAAATAAGCAAATTTTAGCCTGAATTTGTTTGTTTTTTTCTTTTCCCAAGTCACGAAACATATTTATTAGACAATGTTTGTGGCTTATTTTAAAAAACCTACCATTTTATGCCTTGGTTAAATCATGATATTACAGTGTTCCAGTTGTATCACTGTTCATTAACTTAAAACTTTGTGTGATATATGGCTGGGATGTCGTCACATGTGGTCTAGTTTGTCCCACGGCCTAATTTATCACTGTTTTGTCATTTCAGCAGGTCTGATGTTGCACTGACATCTTTTTTGACTGTGTAAAATTCAAATTTGTAATAGTTTTTTGCTTTCTTTTTGTATTGTATTGTATTTTAACTGGGTAGAACATGTGTAGGTTCATAACTATGGCACAAAGTTATAGAGATGAATCTACTTTACTTTCTGTACATACGTATGAGTGAAGCTGTAAAATTCCTTCTGAACATTACATGTCACACCATTTTTACCAAAAGGTCCAGTGTGTAACGTTTAGGAGGCTTTATAGCAAATATTGTATATTCTAGCCATATGTATGTTTATATATAGGTGTATAATCACTTTTAAATAAAAAAACAATTTGGTTTTTCCAAAGCCTTAGAACATGTACTTGAGGTCAGGCCTTGTAATCATATTTCTGCAGCAGCTGAAACTGACGAGTCAGCCACAGTGTGATTTGCCAACTAAGAAAAAGGCAACAAGAGTAAAAAAAAGAGTGGAGAAAGTTATGAAAGAGTGATTTCATCCTTTCTAGAATGCAGGGGCCACCATAGTTCCCTGATGCACTTGGGAAAGGGACAGTACACTGACTGTGTGCTGAACAAATCTTTTTCCTCTCTGCCAATGTTCCAGATAAATCCACATTGGATAGTGAACTTGGTCCGTTGCAGCTGAGGCACAAGAGTTTAACAACGTAAGTGTATGGGATAATATGCAAAGTTAAAAACATTTACATTTAAAAAAAACTGAAGAGAATTAAGCTAAATATGTCCCAATGTGAAATGACCGGATACTAGAGCTAAACAGTTATTTTCAAAGTGAAATTGCAATTTATATGAATGGAATTCACACATATTAAAGTTATTTGCCCTGTATTAGAATGTATTTCACGTTGTAAATGTATTATATGAAAATGTTAAAGCTTTACTTTAAAAATTGCAATTCAAATGACGACAGCAATATCTCTCAGAAAAACCCGATATTTAGTTTAGTCCTGAGCAGCTTGAGAATAGCTTAATGTTAGTGGGTGACACCAGTGAATTGTTATTAAACAAAAGGTGCTCCAACTTTCATGGAACTCCACAACAATGGGAAACACTACCACTATCAAGGATGGCATCATTTTCTAGGACAGCATATCTAATTCTCAAGGGATGCACAAACTCAACATGTTAAATTTCAAGTGCTACTGGTTGATGTTGATGTGTTTTTAAATTTCCTTTGTTTTTATTATCGACATTTAGATTTGCAACATCTCATATACATTGCTGAAATAGTCCACCAGCTCCCTTCATCTCATTTGTGTTGAGTTTTGCTCATTTTTGTGACTGACTTGTTTTTTTATTATTGTTGTTAATATCATGGTTGGCTCCTTTATCTTTCCACCAACATATACAACTTATCTATTTTGAGCAACTGTAAGCTGTCGTTTTTGATTGGTGGCATAATATACTTTTCCTGAGTGTAGATTTAACACAAATGCTTCAAAGACGTGTTGTTGTTATTGACGCTCGTCATTATCAGCAGCAATGTTGTTTTTATTTACTGTACGATGGTATTACTGTAGAGCATGGAACGGATTCACCGAATCCAAAGAGAAACTGTACACGCACAATTTATAGTAAATAAATACAAATTTTTTTTAGACGACCATTAAAATTGTATTCTTTGATTCATTTACAAGTACATTCAAAACACGCACACACGTGCCGTAACTTTGCAAACAAACTTTAATCAGTGGGTGAACACATACTCGTATGTTCAAAACAGAAAACCAGCATCTATCAATGAAAACAAGCTTTCACCTCAGTCACTCAGAACTTTTAAAGCTGTTCAAAGTGAAAAATATTTGACAGAAAAATTAAAAACACACACACACACACACATTTTTCATTATGTTCTCACAACATGGAGTGCCCCACCCATGTCAAGCAAGGCACACGGTAAACAAGGTTAATCGAGTAACAGAGGAGAAGTGATTTTTGTTTTGTACAACTAGTTTTTACAGAGAAAGTAGCACTGTTGGATGACTGTGCAGTTTGTGAGAAACAACTCAAGCAAACAGATGTGGCAAAACTAAACGACTAGAAAACGCATGTATTCCTCACAAATTAAGTGCTTGGATGTCCCTAGTTTTAGTGCATCAATGTCACAGGCAATCACAGCTTTCTGGATATTACGACCGTCGGCTAGTTTGCCAAATACAACACAATTTATGAAATGATCCCTTCCCTTTCGTTAACCTTTTTAGTTTGAGGGAGCACTGTGACTGTGGGAAATTAAGGAGGAGTTCATCTCTGAGGAACTAGAATCCTTAGTTTTGAGCGAGTGCAGGGGTTTTCTACTGCAGTGTGACTTAATCCCAGAGCTGCTTCACTCAATACATTTGTACTGAAGAAGCACAATATTATATAGTGCATGAACCAGGTAAGCGCCTATGTGAACACTAGATGGTGCAATATGTCCTACTACAAGTGGCAAACACACAAGCTTATTTCCAGCAGATGCCCCCCCAGTGTAATGTTACACTGACACGACTACTACTACTACTACTAATAATAATAATAATAATAATAAGTCAGTTAAACAGTTAAGTCAAACCCCAAGAACCACCAGAATTATGTTCACATCTACTGAGTTTCCAAAACAATGTGAAATGTATTTTCTTCTCACGCATTAAAACAATAGCTGCAACACAAATTGCACTTTGTATTTTTTTCTTCTTCTGTGCTCCCTAACCTGTTGAATACCAGGGCAGCACATCCAATTAAGTCCTCAAGGTATAAAACAAGCTCAAACACAAATAAATCAGCAAGCCATTACATATTCCTTCAGCTGAATATCAAGCCCTGCTTTTATGCACTCCCACACACTTCTAAAAATCAAATTTCATTACTAAATGACATTACTTTTTTCTTTTTTCCAAATCTCAGTCAATTATTGCTGTGCCTCGTCTGTCTCGTTTGTGAGGTAACCACCGCTGATCGCTCCCAGAAAACCTGCTATTAGTCAGTGTCATGATAAAGCAGATTATGCAGATAAATATAATAAAAAGACACTCAGATCTGTCACCAGTCATGAAGCGGTCTGTGTGATAAGGACGGAGGAAATTCAGTCTGCATTACTAATTAAGCCACAGCTGTGGGTTTGTGTGTATAAAGGAAATGACCTGCATGAGCTGATATCGACTGTCTACAATATATGTGTGTGTACATACCCCCTGATTTATCAATTAGTGGTCAACGTATTGAGGTTGCTCCAAAGGTACCGATCTCATGCAAGGTTTTTTTGCGTCTGGGTGAGCAAATGCACCCAAATACCCTTGAGCTTGAATTATGAGCATGTTGACAGAACACTGAATCACACATATATATATACAGTATATATATATATATATATGTATAAAAAGAAAAACTTCAAGTAGCGCAATTCCCAATTCCCATGAGTTAAGTCGGACTTTTCTTCAACATTTGTTGTATGTGTAATGACAATGGCACTCTTGAGACAACTGAAGTAGAACAGTTTCAAGATGGCCGCTTATTGCCATGCAGTCAGTATGCGTGTTACACACACACACACACAAACACACGCATACACACACACACACACACACACACACACATACACACACACACACACAGCAGTTTCCGCAGCAGTCAACAGATCAAAGGTGGGGCCTCTAACTGAGACCGTGGTCATATCGGCCCTTGATCATCGTTTTCAGTAAAGGTCCAACCTACAGAAAAAAAAAACAGCATTCTTAGATAGACATATTGTATTGTTTTATACACCGTCCCATCCAGACTGCATACATCCTCCCTTTGTACTAAATCAGATACTCCATAAATATTTATAGTAACTGGGCTGCGGGACGGGTCAGCATGCCCCAGGGATTCCATCTAACAGGTGACCTTAATATGATCTGATTTAATGTTCCAGAAGTGGCAGCGTGACATTCATGTGCGACTCACACCAATCCACCATAACATTATCTGTGTTGATGTTGTCACACATTATTGTAAACACCAAATTCGCCAACATTGCGTGTTTTCTTCTGGTGAAGGGAACAGAGACATTTGGCAACAGCAGCGCAAGATATGGATGTGGTCAGTTCGGGGAAAGTTGAAGTTGAAACAGAAACTATCAAACACTTTGTGTAACAAAAGTGCACGACACAAGAGGAAAGTGTCATGGAACATTTTTTTCTTGTTGTTTGACAGACTTAAAGGTGTTACATCGCGGAGAATAAATCACACTTCATTGTAAAGAGAAAGAAAAATCAAAAGGTTTTTACTTCTCGAGGGTCTCCAAGTGCTTCTCCCAGCATCTTCTCAATGTTTCTCATGATGGCCACCTTCTGATGAGCCCGCAGAGGGTACTCTATCCTCCTGGGTGTGGGGGCGCCCTGAACACAGGAGTCAAACTGGTGAATCGTTGGGAAAAGAAAATACAGAGTACTAAGACAGAACAACAGTCAAAACTAAGAATTCAAGTTGACCTACTTTGTACCAGAAGTTTACTGTGATCGTCACGCCGCCATTCAGCAGTGACTCAATGTGATGCCACCTAAAGAAAATAAAGTAGACTTTTTTTACAAGCTCCACTATGGAAATTACCAAATATTTATACAATGACTATAAACGTATGAATATGAACAGCTTGTGATGGTATTTATTAGGGGTGAGAACACACTAAAATACGATCACTGATGCGAGTTTCATATTATCACAATATTTAAGTTGCGATACGATATTATCGTGATAATTAAGTCACAATACGATATTATCACGATATTTAAGTCACGATGCGATAACATCACAATATTTAGGTCACTATATGACATTATCATGACACTGCAAAACACATCGTTTTTTTACGATATCGCAATATGCAAGTCACGATGCGATATCACAATATTATCAAGATACTGAAAAAAACTAAGTATTGTTTATGATATTATCACGACACTGCAAAATACTATATACTGATATAGTAACATACTATATCTATATACCAATACTACTGTTTTGGTATACAGAATTTGCGAAATCATATATTGCAATATACTCAGACAACAGCTCTAGTGAGAGTGAGCACTTGGCACCATCTAGTGGACTGAACTGTCAATAGATTTTTTTTTTATGTTGATCCACAAAATCGATACAGTGAAATATCGCAATATTGTGCATGGCGATATTATGTCACATTATTTGCACTTCATTTTATTTGTTTACTGATATACTGCAACATATCACTATATTTTACTGTACTGATTTCCCCCACCTCGCCCCTAATATTTACGAATATTAGTATTCAAATGACATTTATAATAATTAATAATTAATATTCAAAAATTGTGAGTTTTACAGTAACCTGCATGTTCCCATTTCAAATCATATTATTTTTCCTCACAATGAGTTACTGATGTTCATAATTAGGGACTGATGCAAAAAAATGATCTTGTTATTGATTTTTTTTTTTACAGATTAATAGTTTAGGGTTACCAAACTAGCATCGCTTTAGTAGCAGCAGTGACTAATCTGACTACTCTTTAGCAGTTAAGTCTCTTAACAGAAGTATACAGAAGACACCAATTTCCTGCATGTGTTGTGGATTCAAGCTCCAACACATCAGCTTTATTACCTCTGTCAAGGCGGTTGTTTTCAGCCATGTTTGTGTATGTTTATGAGAAGCATATCTCAAATGAAATGTGAGATAGGGGAGTATATCAACACTGCAGAACCTCGGGGGCCTTGGCAGAGATTTGTGCTATCATTTATTTCTCTAGTTAAGAAAAATCTGTATATAAAACATAACTAGCTGTTTTTATAGTTAAATAAAACAAACATTATTTAAGTATATAATGTTACTACACAATCATTTCTATAGTAAAGATTTCTAGACGTACTTCTTACCAATACATAGGGATGTAAAGGACATCTCCTGGGCCCACGACTGCCTCATAGCCGACAACATTCCTAAAATTAGGAAACCTTGTGTAGTCAGGGTTATCGAAATCCACCTAAAAATGACAAATATGCATTCATTAAAACGTATGAACCGTGCATTCATTAGAAGTGAAAAAAAACATTTCATTCTTTTGTCTTTGGTTGATAACGGTAGCAGACATTAACTGGAGGGTAACGGAGCCCCCTCTTCTGAGGTTAACTCAGCCCATTTTGGAAAATGCCAAGAAGTGGGCTGAGAGCTGAGTGAGGAGGACAAGGGAAAGTGGGGAGCAGTACAGGGGGCGTGGTCTGGTGGTGAATCTGACACCGAGCTGTAGCTGTGTGACTAAGAAAGCCAATGGCAAAATTCATATGCAGTAGCAGGAGTTTGACAGTGGAGTAGGCAGTGGATATGAAATATGAAATAAACAACATAGATACCCATATACATTAGCGGTGGGGAGAAATAATACAGTGAAATATTGTGTTTTTAGCATTCTTATTTTTCTGGTGTTACAAACATGAAAGTTTTGTGGATGACTATAAAAAAATATTGTGATAATATCATATGGGGAATTAAATATCGTGATAATATGTTACTGTGATGTCTGGTGATTCCCACTCCTCATATACATTGACTTTCACAGAAAAAAGTGGTTGAGTTAAGTTTTAAAAGTGAGTCCATTAGAACTAGGGGTGGAACTAACCTGTTGATTATTTCCCCCCCGATTAAATGAGTACACTTGTTTGGTCCATAAAATGTCAAAAGATGCCAAAAATGCTGAACAGCGTTTGTTTGTACACAAACCACAATGAATCCGTTTCAGCAAAGAAACCAGAAAATATTCATATTTAAGAAGCTGAAAAACCAGGAAGCTTGTTTTAATTATTAAAAATCAGTAAAGTAGATTAATCAAACTCTTGTCAAATGAGTTAATACAATTCCAATAATGAATATAAGCTCCACGAAACTCTGTTCCGCAGTATAGTGGCGTTTAGATCTTGTGCCGCCAAGAGACATTAGAGCACAGGAAGTGGTTAGTTTTATTTCAATACAGGTGGAGGCAACAACAACATTGTACACGCAAACACTGCCTCAGCCAAGTCTGACAATATTGATTGACAGAGAAGCCCATTTTCAGGACACAGGATACAAAAAAGATTTAATTATTTCTCTTCATAAAGACAAAATGGAGGCAGAGCAATAACATCAACAACAAAAAACAAGAAATCTGCAGGTTTAACTTGATCTCTCTAGTGTTGTTGGCTTACTTGGCTCTGTCTGTCACAGGGGTGATGCACTGGGTACGGGTAAAGACACTCAAACTGTTCTGGATGGAAGAGGATGCATCTCTTGTGCCCTTTGATCTGTGCAAAGAAGTTCTGCTGCTCGTCATAATGTGCTGGTGTCACGTTGCCTGTGTTGACGGAACATTAATGTAAAAATGTAATACAACGAAAATGCGAAAGCATTTGCAGACGTGACATTTTACAGCACAGATTAAATGACTTATTCAGGAAGTAACCATTGTTAAATTCCTCACCTTCCATGCCTATGAGCAGAAGATTAGATGTCAGCTGCCCCCAGTTTCTCTTGGCTTGCTGCTTGTTGATCCAGTTCCAGTTGAAACCAAGGAAGTCAACAACTATCTTCTTCCCGACAGTGTCATTCAACGTCTGCTGCAGATATACTCTGAAAGAGACGTGCAAAATGCATGAGCACTGTGGTTTTACAGACCTGAGACATGAAGTAGGTTCCAGTGCAGCTTATTTTCAACAGCGCCGTCAACACGTATGCAGGATATACGCTTGTTCAATTCTGTTTTAGTAGATTTGACATCCTACCTCTCATCTGAAAGGCTGAAAGTTCAGTTGAAGTCATACAGCACTTACCATGAAATACCATGACCTGGCTGCCTGAGAAGCATTACAGACATTTAGTAAGTGATCTGTGCTTGTGTGGCCATGCCAAGTCAGGTTATAGCAACAAGCCTCTTCCCTGATCCTCCAGTCTAAATGCTTAGTCACCCTGCACCACTTTTGTGTGTGCTGTGAGGGAAAACACCTATTCACTACAAAACATGCATTATCACATCCTGGTACTCTTAAGTTTGCTTCGCCCAGATACTTCGAGGTCTGATTTAAAGTGCACAGTACCTTCCCTCTCCTCCGATTTCCTCTGTTTCATGCATTTTGTCCACAAATTCTGCAAATTTCATTTCCACACGCCTTGACTTGGGGACAAAGTCCTGAAAGTTGGACATTTTCTTCTCATCGTAATAGAGGAACTTGTGGTTTTCTGCCATGTAAACAGAGAAGTCTCCATTCCCAATGTTCTCCCGCAGGTATGCAATGTCCCAATTAAGAGCTGGATACACAAGGTTTGTGTCCGTCAAAACCACCGGTTCCTGAAAGCAGACAAAGAACATTTGAAATATAGAACTAGTCAAGTGAATCAGTCCACAACCTCAAGTAAAGGCATTTTCTATTTAAATCAACATTTAGAAGAAGTGCTGCTCATCTAAAATAGGAGAAGGCACATAACAGCCAATACAATAATAGAATATAGAATGAATAGATGTAGGACTGTATTATATTAAGACAAGATGTAATAACGTTGGATACTGCAATGATAAAGATAAGACCTTCTGTTTTTGGTTCACTGTGACACTGGGAAAAAAAATATTGAATGCATTATTTTCATTCCAACGTTTTATTGAAAACATGGAACATCCTTCATCCCCCCTCAAAACATCTCTGCTACTCTTGTCTTGCACACACATTTGAATGATGCACTAAACTCATTACTACAATTTAACATCTAAAAATATCTCCATCACTGCTTGTAACTGTTCTTTGTCTCACACTGCACTAAACCTTTAATTCGTAGTCTTACTGCAACATGTGCTAAATGAATCCATGACAACAAAATGTTTTGGGCGGTTTTTTAACATAAACGTGAGAATTTGCTGCATCTGGACTGGACTGGAATGAGCTGAAATCCCAGCACACGCAAACGCAGCACATCCACGGACAGAGAGAGGGGGATGTGTGTGTGTGTGTGTGTGACTGATTTGAAGGGGCTACGTGACCAACTGAACGTAGCAAGGGGAGCGCGCTCCCGCTGTACGCGCGCCTCGTGTCGCCTGAGCGGGAGAACGTGCGTAAAGTGAGTGCACGTGTGCGCGCGTCCGCGCTGACGGTGATACCGGGCAGCAGAGCAGTGCAGTGACTTCTGCAGCGTTGTTCTTCAAACGAAGTCACTTTGATCTGTGAGGGTTTAAGTTCCTTCCTCATGAGTCATTATTAGCTCTTTCACGTCTTCATTAGTTCAGTATTACAGAAGCGCATTGTATTCACTTGAACAAAAAAAATTGTTTGATTTTCGGAGTTATCATTTTTGTTTTTCGGAGTATTTTTTTTTTTTAATTCATTCCTTTATTGAGAGATCGATTTATAACAACATGGACGACTTGTTTTGTAAGTTTTACTTTGATCTGGGTTTAAAGTCACTGGGAGATAGTCCTGTCCTTAAGTCACATAGATGGTATTAGTTTGTCGACTCTACGCAGGCACCTGAGGACTTTGGGGGTGTTCAGAAGGAAAGCCCATCCAGATCTGCTAGACATAGCAATGTTTTTTTAGGATCAGTTGGACAGATATGGCATGCTCCATGGATACAAGTTGATGCATTTGAAATGCAATCAGGATGGCTACGTGGTGACTCCAGAGACGACAAGGAGACTGCTGAAAATATGGGAGTCACTGGCAGGTTGGAGGTTCTCGCGAGAGTTCTCGATAATCCAGAAAAAAAAATTACTCCGAAAAACAGGAAAATAATTACTCAGAAAAAAGAAGATAAAAACTAAAAACTAAAAATGAATTACTTTTTATATTTCCAAATTAACGCAATGCGCTTCTGTACAATATGAAGTCGGTTTTGTGTGTCATCAGGACACAAAACCAACTTCATCAAGACTCTCTCAAACATTTACTAATATAGTGACATCTGAGACATGGAACAGTCCAGTTTCCCCTCCTGTCAGACAAATAACACTTGTAAATTCTACATGTTCAGTCATGCAACTCATATCCACGAGAATCTGCTCTCATCAGCTTTATTATTAGGTACACATACTGTTCAGCTGCTTGTCAATGAAAATAATCTAAATTGCCAGTGACATGGCATTTAGGCATGTAGACATGGTGAAGATGACCTGCTGGAATTTAAACCAAGCATCACAATGTAATGGCATTAAACCAGAATGTAATGTAAACAGTCTGTATTTATATAGCACTTTTCTAGTCTTGGTGAACACTCCACTCAAAAGCTGCTTTACACTGTCAGGAGCAACAACTTGCCCAAGGACACATTAGCATGTAGCAGAGCTAGGAATCAAACCCACAACCTTCAAGTTGAAATATGACGCGCTCTGAGCGACAGTCGCCTGTAATGTCATATACTTTATTTCTATGGCCCTATACAACCCACAGGTGACCGAAGTGCTTTATAAAATAAAAAGCATTACAAACACGCAGTATAAAAAAAGCATGAAAATACCACCAATTAAAAACACACAAGAAGAAAAAGTGAAATCAGAGAATAAAACAGTCATCACACTACTGAGGATTAAAAGCCATTCTGAATAAATATGTGTTAAATTTGTACTTTGGTCACCCCACTGTTTATACCCTGACCTGGACACATCACGCAGAAGCTGGTTGGATGTCCGCAAATCTCTGCCATGCTTGCGAAGTTAAAATTTCAGTTAAATTGGCCGGGGCAAGGCCGTAAAGGAGAATAGAAAGGAAAGGTGTGACGCTGAAGTGACACAGTTGTTTGATTATTTCAGAAAATGATTGAATTCTTCATTATATAATCAGTTTACAGACGACCTTGTCTGATCTACAGCAGCAGAGAACCACACCAGGTGCCACTCCTCGCACTTTATTAGGTGTCCTTTGAACCTTATAGTGGCAATTGGGTGTACGTTGAAAATGTTTGTGTCCCCAAGAGGAAACCAATTGCTAATACTCATAATGCACATAAGCTGCTTTTAGACAGGCACTGAATTCCACACTGTTGCCCACAGACAGTATGTAGGGGCTGAACACGACTACGTAAATGGCTTCTTCAGGAATCGCTCCAGGGATTCTCCTGTCGCCTCCCTGAAGATTCACGTTAATGTCGGAGCGAATAGCAGGAGCTATTCACAGCACCGCTCCATCACACAGAGCCTTTACTGCCATTATGAATCAGCAGACAGGAGGACAATGTTTTTAGGATTTCTCTCTCTCTTGGATCACATTTCAGGACTTCACAATGTTCACGTGGCGTCTGCCTTCGTCTTACAAAACTGCAGTGTTACTAATCATGTAAAACATTTCTCAAGAGGTGACCTTTATCACAGGTTAAATGTGCAGAAGAATGAATAAAGGCAAAGGGGAGACATTTCAAATACAGTGTGCTCTACTGATGGTTAAACAGAGCAAAGGGTTTCAGAATCCAAGAACAGATGGGACAGACCGGGGAGAGGAGGAAAGCAGTTGGGTGGAGGACATTATGCTGCGATAGAGAGATGTGTGGATTGCTTTTAAGAACTTTGAACTGTGATTAAGAACTTCAAACAGTGATAAAGGACTTTAAACTGCGATAAAGAACTTTGAACTGTCGACAGAAATTTGTTTTCCTGTGAAGGGCAGCATTGCACCTGGCAGAAATGATTAGAAGAAGAATCCAAGAATTCTTTGTTTGGATCTGAGTAAGACAAACTATCTTGCCCTCTGTGAAAATGCAATCTGGTGAAAAACTGCTGTATTTTCTTCTAAACAGAAAACATTCAAGGACATCGGTAAAGTTAGTAAAGCAGCAGCTCCATCAGGTGTGTTACACTGGTGCGTACTGTTGGATCCAAACATATCCAAACACAATGTCACATATCTCTTTAGGGTGAAGTGTATTTCTGGCCTCATTAGTGCATAAAAAAATAAAAACTATTACCAGCTACTATTCTGCATATTCAATTTCATGCAATTACATTAAAAGTACAAAATATATCTTCTGTGGAACCTGTGTGTTTGATTACTAGCGCCCATGCAAATACATCTGTCATTGGTTTCTAGTTTATTGCTGAATTATGTTAAGATTTTAATTGTATACAACTCTACAATTGCTCAGATACTGTTATCCAACCTTTTTTTTTTACATTATTTGCTTTATCTGGACAATTGTTGGGACAAATTGAGGTCAGAGGGTTCGAGTGAACGTGTCTTAAGTAAACCAGGTATTATTTATTTACCAAGCGAGCCTAAGTATGTGAGTTAGCATTTGCCGAAATCTTCATAAAGTTGTTGCTCTTAACTTTGACTTTGTCACGTGTTACGAGCAGGGCTGGATTGGTAAGATGGCAAACCTGGAATTTATTTGGTAAGTCGATGCACTTTGGGGGAAAAATTATTTGGTTGTTTTTCACAGAGAAAACTATGTGAGCTTTGTTATTTCCGTCAGCTACTTGATTTTGAAAACACTTTTGATTTCAAATGTTTACGGTCATAATTCACTAATCTGTTGATTGTTTTCCTGATAGATCAATCAGTTGTTAAATTGTAAAATAAATTGTCAATTGGTGTCTCCCAGACCAGATTTAGTAATCGATTAATAAACAATTACTCATTGTAGCCCTAGATTGATCTCTCAAACAATATGTTGACAAATACAATTTGACAATGTGACACTGGTAATTGGCATGTTCTCATTTATAGATGTATAAAAATTGTGTTTGATTGATCACTTTTTTTGGCTCCACTGAAGATGTGACCAAAAACAAAATTGTTGACAATTAAAATGATTGTTTAAGATATTTTTTCTTCTCATTACTGAAAATAGGAGAAACAACGTACTTGTGCTTTTAAATTAATTTTTCCACTTGGCATCGAAGGTAAGAAAATGTATTTTGTCTCCCAAATAATCTAAAAATAAAATTAGACGTAAAACTTGTCTTTTTACTCTAGCCTTCAACGATAGCTCCTTTTTATTGCACCCTGTGTTGTGTGTTACTGTTTTGTTTGCATCTTTTGTTTTATTTCAAAGTTAAAACAGGATTTTTGACTTTTTGACTTTAGACTTGTCCTCTTCATTCCACCCTGTGATGTACTTTGTTGTTGTACTTTATTTTTCTTTTTAAATGTTATTTTATATATTATACTTTGTCATCCACAGATTCCTGTGCACTCCCTAAACTTAAATACCTGCAACATTCAGTCTGCATTTCTGTTAGATTTGTCATGCATAGACAAAAGACCAACTGTTTCTCTCTCACACACACACACACACACACACACACAAATAAAGTTGAGATGGGAGGAGTCAGAGGTTCTCTAATCATTAAAGCTCTCTGCTGCATTTCTGAGCCACAGCAGGTGTTTATGACCAGATGTTGAAGGCAAGCAGACTGCATTACTCACAGGCTTAAGTCCTAATGGGCTTTCCAGTTTTATTATACTTTCAGCAAAACACGGAGACAGTTTGTTAGATAAAACATGAGATATGTAGATGACTTTCTGGGCTCTAGGATACATAAACATACATATTTAGTAGTTGATATTTTTGGTGGCCTATTTATTTCTATTAATTCTCAACTTTATTTATCTTTTCATATTCTGATGTCTGTGGAGGAAATATTTCAACTTCAAAATCAATAAAATCATATATTTTCAAGTTTATAGGGTGCAAATTCATGAAAACAATCTTTAGTTGTAGCTTGAACTTGCAAAAAAACTAATTTTTAAAGTTATGGTCTAGCTAATTATTCACTGTCACAATAAATGTCCTGTGTGTAGGATTTAGTGGCACCTTGTGGTGAAGTTGAACACTGCAACCACATGAATACAACAAGCCTGAAGTTTCAGGTGATATTAAAAATAATGAATACATCATTTTTAATTATTTATGTTTATATTTCTTGTTAGCAGATCTCCACTAAAGTCTACAGAAATTAAAGACGTGTACAATCACCTGATTGCATGAACTACTGTTGGGTTTTGATTGTTGTTGTAGAACCTTTTATATTTATATGAGGAACTGGGTCAGCTGTGCAGAGGCAGAGTTGTGATGCTGGGTGAAAATACTGTTCAGTGTAGTTCCTCCAACACACTTGGAATGGAAGGGTGAGGTTTTCAGCTGCTGCATGTAACTTCACAAATAAAGTTCACACACTGTACCTTTAACTAATCTACAAACAATGCAAGATTGAGAACTCAAGTATATTAGGGCTGCAACAATTATTTAATCATTAATTGACTTACTACTAAAACATGCATTTTCTTCAATGAAATCATTAAAACGGACAAAAGAAGCCATTTGAGAACATCATCATTTACAAGTACTTGATTCATTCAAGAAGAAAGAAACGTTAGTTGCAGTCCTGGTGCATATTAATCGTTTTCAACATATTTATTTTTTGTATAAAACTATTACATCGCAGCAATTTACTAGTTTCAAACATCGATTTTTCTTCGCTATAGATCAAGTGTTCAAGCCTCGCAGAAACATAGAGCACTTTCATTTCCATTTCCTCTCACACTCAATGTTATCTCCTTTTACCTAATACGAACGGCAACTGTTAAAGGTTTAACTTCCAGCTTCCTCAATTTAAGATTCACGCACTTTTGTTTGGACTCATGTGTTAAACGTCGGGACATCCGTTCACTGATGAATGTGTGAAAAGGTTCAGCCAAGCACACGCACCTCGTTATTGATCAGTATCTCTGCCCGTGGGTCCGTGTGGGACATTCTGGGGATGGGTTTGGTCGGGAAAGAATATTTACGGAGCTGGGACTCGTCCCAGCCCCGGTCCTGGACGCCGGAGAACTCGGCGCCGCCTTCGCTCGCCGCCGGATCGGGCTCGACCACTGTCGCAGCTGCCATGACCGTCGACCAGCTGCTGCCTCTGTCCTCCTCCACCTCCTCTGGCTCAAAGTGAAAGCACAGAGAACGGCTTCTGTTCCGGACTCTGTCCTCACTGAGCTATAGAAGGAGGCTGACAAACACGCGAGGCGAGCCCCCTCTTTTTTTTTGTATCCCATTCACAGTGGAGACACACGGTGAGGGGACGTGTGCGCGGTCCTGCCGCCTACAGTCAACTGTTTACACACTGATGTTGACAGCCAGACAACGTATGACCACACGGCTCGAGGCAGGGAAATACTCAGGTCGTGCGAGCGCTCACGGGGTCCGACAGCGACATCTACTGCACTGACTGACTCAACGCCCACTTGTATTAATTCACCTGCACCGCTAGAGGGAGCTGATGTTTTTGTTTTCATGACATCAGAGGCTGGGTGCAGTGTTGTATAAAGTACTTTGAAGGTGATACTTGAGTAAAAGTACAAGTATCTTAACCAGAAAATGACTTTGGTAAAAGTTGAAGTCACTTTTTACATAATATTACTTCAGCAAATTTTTTTAAAGTATATGACAGTACCTCTTCTGATAGAAAATGTACTTACATTTTAGAAGTAAAAACTGTAAGGATTGAACCATGGTGTCTCAGTGGTAGGGTGAGTTGTCTTTCAACTGGAAAGGGTGTGGGTTCAATTCTTGGCTCTGCTAGTCTATACTGTATGTGTCCTTGAGCAAGACACTTAACCCCATGTTGAAGCAAAGTATTTGTACTATTTGTATTTGTTACCTTACAACACTGCCTGGGGGCCAGTGAGCTTGACTGGTCAGGAGGGGGCCACCCCAACACTTTATGAAAAAGATCAACCATTTAGTATAAATGGGTGATATGCATGTCTTTATATTCCACCATGATATTGCAATAAAGATATGAGATCATGAGGGCCACACGCTTGGTTGCAGCAAGAAGACGGGTTCATGACCCAGTCAGAACAATGGAGTTTGCATGCTCTCCCCCCTGTTCTCCAGTTTCTGCCCACAGTCCACAAACATGCAGATTTTGGGATTAAGATTAGGCAAATTGGACAAATTTAAATTGAGCTTGATTGTGAGAGTGAATGGTTGTTTGTATATATGTGTCCCTGTGATGGACTAGTGACTTGTCCAGGGTTCACCCCACATTTAGTCCCTATGTCAGCTGAGATCGACTCTTCATGTGGGGGATCAATGAATAAATGAATCACATCTTCATTCATCTATGTATTTGTTCTAAAAGACCAAACAAAAAAAACATAAATGAGGAAAATTAGACCAAATAAAGGCACTGAGGTGGCATTAAAGGTGATAACATCATGTGGAGGCAACAGAGCACTTGTCATAACTTGAATCAGTATTAGAATTTAAACATTTAGGAACATTTCTGGATCAGAAACCTGAATTTGTATCATCAAATATTTACAGAGCACATTTAAAAACAACACAGTGGCCCAACATGCTGTATAACAATAACATTAAAATGACATAAAATACAGGTAAAAATAAATGAATAATGGTAGTAAGGACATTTTAGAATGTTTTAGCTTTTCATGTGCATGCGTGTTGTGGGCACCTGGGTTTAGGGTTCTCAATATGGGCAGTAAAATCACAGGGAAAGAGTGGGACGTACAATTCTGCTCATCCCCCTTCATAAAAAAAATGCAATAATATATATTGGTAATAATGAATTCTGAACCACGTTATTGGGCTCCTTCTCTGCCTTTTTAACCACTTTGTGGGTACAAATGGGCACATTTCCACTTATGTGGACAATAAAGATAATAATTATCATTATTGTAGGTAACACACATGGCGAGTGCAGAGTTCAGTCGCTTCACATTTTGTGACTATGACCATCATGACATAGTTGTCTCACCACTATTGAGTTGCATGGTCATTACTTCATGTGTATAAATCTGTTCCATCACACATGCATATGTATCAGTGATCCAGTATCATATTGTGATCACGGATGAAACACAGTCAGCCCACACTCTTACCATGTGACAAAGCAATAATCAAGCCAAAACTTTTGAAATCCTGAGCCAATATTTACCAGTGGTCATCACGGCATTGATCAGTGGGAGTTCATTCATCATGAGATTGTGGCGCACACTTGTACCTTGCACAGTGGGCTGATCATGGTGTCACACTGGATGGAGAACATGCTTATCAATCACATTGATATGCACTTTTGACAGATTTCTTGCTCTGTATTTTTGAACCTACATCACCGGCAGCTTCACATATAAGCATCAAAAGGTAAAATACTGTCTCAAAAAGTAAGAATTAATTCAGATTTCTAAGCAAAATTCCGCATTTTTCTCCCATGTCATGCTTTATCAGCAGATTTTCACTTCAGGGACTACTCTGGCACCTCCTGCTGTGTTCCCATGCTCTGTGTTTCCTGGGCAGATCAGTGGCCTGAGCTGAGCTGATCCCTGTGATGCTCTGCTCCTCCCCATTCTTTGCAAGACACCAGCAGCCAGGAGACTGACCACCCTGGTGAGCCCCGAGAAGCTTGTGTATCCCCGTCCTGCTGACAGCGACAAACACATGCACCGGTGCTGCGGTCCTCTCCTGACACATGCACTGCTCTCTGTCAAAACAACGGAGACGCTCTTTAATGTTAAAAAGAAATGGTTTCCCTGACGAGTGACGTCCAAACATCCACCCATGTTGCAATATTCACTAAATCTACATGGTTTCACATTCAGACAACATCTGTTTATCTGTCCTCATCGTCTGTATTGTTTTTCTCTCACATTCACACTGACCCTCGCCCCTGTAGGTGTTGTAGGTCCAGAACCCTTAAGCCTTAAATCCTATTAGTCGAGGATTCTCTGAAGCATTATAAGTCGTTTTCCCATCTTTCGGTGATTGCATTATCTCTCAGTACCTGAAGGAAACCAGCCCCTGTATGTGATTAAAGTCTCTACATTATTCATTTATTTATTAATCAGAGTGGTATGTTGCAGAGACACATATTTAACATTTGAGGGTTTATTGGCAGAACTTAAATATAATATCCACAAGTACAGCTTTGTTTCCATGTCTCTCAAACTCTGTGATCACTGGTGTTTAGATTTGACTGATGAGAATACGACTTCTTTAATTTATGTATTTATGCCTGCTTTTAATCTAATGCATGTTCAGTCTTGTATAGGAGTACATCAAAAGGGATACTTGAGTAAAAGTCCAAGTATCTTACCAGAAAATGACTTTAGAAGCTGAAGTCACTTTTTTATAATGTTACTTAAGTAATAGTCTTACAGTATATGACATTTTCTGACCGAGTTGTCATTCAACTGGAAGGTTGTGGGTTCAATTCCTGGCTCCACTAGTCTGTGTGCCCTTGAGTAAGACACTTAACTGCATGTTTAAGTGTGTGAATGACAAAACTATAGTGCAAAGCAGCTCAAGAACAGAAAAGCTCTATATAAATACAGAATTGCCAACTCTCCTGATTTTATTTGGTAGTAACGAGTAACAAAGATAGTTAAAGGAAATGTAGTGGAGTCAATTAAAAGTTGCTAGAAATATAAATAAAGTGTTGTGTAGTACTTTGAAATTTGCCTCAAAATGTTAAGTGCTTTATAACTCATATAAATTATTATTCACTGTATTGGCAAGCCGTCAGTGAGTTTGTGCAATGTTCAAGCATGTCTTGAATAAACTGGGTTTTTTTCACAGCAAACATTTCTCAACATGAAATAGTTGGACAAACACTAATAAGGTTCAGTGTCACGCTCTTGTGTAAGTGTAGGTCACATTACTAATACACATTTTGACCTGTAGAAGCCATTTGTTGTCCTGGAAAAAAAAATAGTTATGCATTCTATCAGGCTGGACACACACTGGACTCAAAAGCAACAAGTTTCCAAAAGCACAAGGCAACAAAACATACAAAATAGGTCTAAACTTACCTTGAGATAAGAGGACACTTACCGGTCAGCAGACACAAGAAACATGCAGGCTAAAATACACAGGTGGAGGGATAACGATACACAGGTGAAACAGAGGCGGGGAACTTTACAGGAAGCAGACTCTGAAACGAGAGCCGCAACAGTGATTATTTCAAAATAAAACAAGAAACACAACATGCGACACGGGATGTTACACATACACGTTTTCCAAGTGATTGAGAAATAATTATACTGTATGGTCATTATAGCATTGGTCTGAGTCTGAGACTTTGGTATGTACGTCGTCGGGCAAGAGCTTTGTTTTACTGAGACACTAACTCTTAAACAGTGGGCATTTAAACCAAATACTGTTTCATTTTTTTGTTTAATTAAAACAACAAATTGGACTCAAAATTAGATTTTCATATTACCACTACTGTGTCTTCTGCATTTAACCCCTCACTGTCTCTCTCCACTCTCCACTCTCCTCTCTCCTCCCCCTCCCGCGTCACCTTGGGCTCATCATGTATGGTTGCAAATAGGACATGGCAGGTCAGGCCTGAGAGACGGAAGTGCAGACCCCTCGGTCAGAGGTTGTGTCACTCTCTAGGTGGGTGGGTGTGTGGGGTTGAGGGTGAAAACAGCATGATGTGCCCGTTTCACACGCTGTTAGAATGTCACTTTACCTCCGCTCTTGTCCTCGCGGGGTGTGCTGCTGCTGTGTTTGAGGCCATGGCACTGACCGAGGGAATGTGGATGAAACCTTGACTCATGATTTAAAGCTGTGGTTTGTAACTTTGGGCCATTTTTGTTGACGTCGAGGTTATTATTCTTCCTCTGAGTCCTTTTATTTTGAAGGTTATTTTAAAGAAAAGACTAGTTTTTCTTGAAGCACTTTCTCTTTTAAAATCTTTTTTGGGGAACTTTTATCATCACTGTTGCCCCTCCCCGTTTGTTGTGACACAAAACTAATCACTTCCTGTGTGCAGCGCTGGAACGTCACCGGGTGACACAAGATCTAATACCGAGCAACTCACAGAGAGAGAAAGAGAGAGAGAGAGAGAGAGATTCATGTGGAGCTGATAGGCTTAAACCGTGTGGTGTGACCTCTTTTGGACAATGTTTTGAATGCAACAGGCATTTCTTGAAATATAAAAAGTCACACGCTAGAAAATATTTGTAAATTACAGACCAGAGGGATGTCAAAGTGTCAGGATTATCGTGGTAATCCTGTAATTCACATGTATCATCTGCTGTGTTTTAATACCTGCAAGTATGTTTGTGAACTGCTGAATTGTAAAAGGGCCAAACGTGTTTTTCCGGCCGGGTTTCCCACACATTAACTGACTTGTTGAGTCAACTGGATTATCTATGTGTGTGTGTGTGTGTGTGTGTGTATTTATACATGCGGGTATAAATTGGAAAGTTTCTGCAGAGGATGACTCACTGTTGATGTATGACTCACACGATCACTTCTCAAAGGAGTTTAGCTCGGTTGTCTTTCTTGGAAACTGCAGTGCGTGTTGGTTAATGGACAGTGTTTTCTTCAGCATCTGTGATTTGACACCACTTTGCTAAACTGAGCTGTTGCAGCCCCATGTTTATCTGATCTATGGAACAGTTTACCTGTTCATGTAAGAACCGCTCATATGGAAACATTTCAATCACCACCAAAGACCCAATTCTTTCAATTTGACTTAAGTTTAAGTCCTTGGTTTCATCAGTTGTGCAATATTTTAATTATTCCAGGAATAGAAAAAAAGGAAAAGGGGGAAATGGGACCAGAAATGTTCCATAATTCCTTACACACCTTATTGACCATTGAATATTATTATTTTGTTGTGTATCTAAACATTTCTTGTCTCTTACCTACATTCGACTGCTTATATGTTGTTATATTCAGTGCTTTATTACTATTTATATGTATATGCGATATGACATATGATATAATGTGTTCTATTCCACCAAATTCAAATAAATAAACTAAATTGAATATTATACTTTAGGACTGTTCTGCACTTGTGGTCATTTTAAACCTGCTATTTAGACCAACTTTGACGCGACATTACTCCCAAAATGCACTGCAGGTTCTGATTAAGCTACGTCTATCACCTTTCACACGCGTTTGTGAAAGAACATTAAGGTGTGCGAGCTGCTGTCATGCTCGTGGTAACTAGGAAACTGCAGAACTTCTTCCCCAGAGCTCCAGGGCAAAAGCTTGGTTAACTCGGTTTCTTTTGTTGGCGAGAGCCGGGCTTTGCTGCGCGCCAGGCAGAGCAAAGCGGGGCGAGGCGGCCCACAGGGGTCATCACGGGAGGGAGGAGATTTGATTATGATCATTATTTGGTAAATAAGATGTCAACAAGGTGGTTCCTTGACATTTTATTGAGTAAAGAAGGAAGGTGCAGAAATGAACGCCCCCTTCTCAATGGGACCTCTAATCTCCTCTTTCATGTCCCATCTCCTCTGAAGGGCTTCGGCCTCAGCTGCCATGTGCTTGTCTGCCCGGGCCTGGCACCTCTTACACGCAGGTGGGGTGAGTATCCTGGCAAGCATGTGTTTATAAAACCCACTTGTTTGGGCACAATACTTGAACTAACTTCTTTTGAGCGAACAGTGTGAATCTGTGCAAAGCCTTTTCCCAAAGTCCTTTAGAAGGCGACGGCCCATTGAGAGCAGAGAAGAAGGGATTACCTTCCTCAACAGTGGTGCATTTCCGAGAGAGCTGATTAGCTCGGCATTCATTGTTAAATCGAGCAAAGGAAGGCCCTAGAGGAGTGAAAGGATCCAAATAGGTGGGCCCAGAAATAAAACAGCCGCAGGAAGCCCCTGCACAGGCAACCCAACGTTTTCCCAACATTTCTTTTCCCCACTCCTAAGGAGGTGCGGCGTGAAAAAGGAGATTAGCATACAAAATTAGAGACGGGATGATTTTTAAGGGCAACTTGCCTCATGCCCTCCACCCTCGCGGCCCTACTCTGTCTGGACAAAGTTAATTAAACTAGTATTAAACAGTAAAGAAACTTCCAAGCGCTTGGGAGTTTTGAGGCTCTTTGAGGATTACCATGATGAGGGAGAGAACGGGAGGTATTTGTCCAGGCGAAATTGAGAAAGGCCCGATGGAAGGAGAGTTTTCTTTTCTCGTGGCTTTGGCCCAGAGTGTGCAAAACTCAACGGGCTGAACAATGCAGAGAGAAAGGTTGTGTTTACTGCGGACCGTCTGGTATTACTGTCACAAAGAGTGTGTTACAGGAGGATGAGCGCTTTCTTTAGGCAGTTGAATATATAAGATTGGAGGATTTAATTTTTTTTTCTTTCATTACATTTTAATAGAAAACAGAACCACAAAGGCGACTAGCAGTAAAAGCGACACTAGGAAATGCTGTGCAATAAATTAACAATGTACAGTACAAAGTGCTTCATTTTATATACAATTAAATACATCAAGAGGGGCAGCGGAGGCCAGCGACAGTGTGTGACTGGGATGTTTTTTTGTACTCTTCCAATGTCAGATCATCAAGCACTCAAAAAGCTGTTTTTTTTTGTATGGAAATAAATTAACTGTTTTGTGGAGAATTTTAGAGAAGAAATTGCTTTCAAATGTGACAAAACCAAATGTTGTACACAAAATATATCTTAAATAGACTCATGTGATCCTTATGTGGCCCTTTGTGCGTTAAAATGCTTAAAGAAAAACTGGCAAATGAAAGTGGTCGGCAGAAATAACATTCCTTCTAAAACACCCTATGTGGTCGTGCACAGAGTCTGGGCGGTGAGGAGCTGCAGTGGCACAGCAGGGAGGAGGCGATGAAGACGCTCAGTGCTTCTTCCTCAGTCTGAGGTTCTTCCGGCGGCTGCCCGCGCTCTCATTCCTTCCCCTCTTACCTCCTTTCTTCACACAAAAGTACTTGGTCACTGTCTTCCTGCACTGCTCACACTTCACCGCGCAGCACCAGTGGAATTTACAGTTGCAGCTCGACAGCATCTCGGCTTTGCGCTCCTCCACAGCGAGCCCGCACTCTCCACACAGCCTCTTGCAGCTCCGCTTCTCCCACTTGCTCAGGTTCTTGCCTTTCTTGACACACTCGCGGCCCTCAGTGCCCGGGAAGCCCAGAGTGCGGTTTTCCAGGCAGTAGTCAGGGGAGTCTTCCAGGTGGACCAGCTCCTTGCGAGAGATGGAGCTGAATGTCTCGGCAATGGCTCCCCGACTGGCTGCGCTGTTCCCCGCTCCTCGGAGGAGATCCACCTTCAGGGCCCTGTGGTACTTCTCCTTCAAGTAGTTCCCCACCTCCCTGAACTCTGGCAGCTGCAGCCAGCAGGTCTGAGTGGTGCAGCTTCCTGACACACCGTGACACTTACACGTCCTCTGCATGGTTCCCTTCACAGCCTGGAAGAGGAAATACAGACGGAGGTTTAACATATATACAAATAAAACATGTGTGTGATGGTTCTCAGTGATCCAGTCATGCATTGATTCACCAGGTATGCAGCCTTCAGAGGCGGCTAAATACCTGGATGTTTCCATCAGTGAGTCAAAAACTGAAGAGGCCTCTTGGATGAGAGGTTAAAAATCTTCAACTTAACTCACATACATCGTAAGTCCACTTGCCTACAGCTAACGCCTGAAGATAAAGAAGTTTCAGCATGTTAGAGTGTCAATAAACCTTCTGTATCTGACAAGATTTAACATGCCGTGTGATTTTTTTTAATTATTCTGCCTCTGTTTATTCTTCCTGAACAGAAACAGTAAACCAGAAATACTATCAGACCTGACAGGGGGAGCATATACCTGTATACAGCGGCAACTGCTGAACGAATAAGTGCTTTTTAAGCACTTGCAGCTGCCTCACTTGACTAGTTGCCTCCATGTGTCACCAGTCACATGATCTAAACAGTGCTATAGATAGAAACTCAGAGAAAGTCATGCAACGATGATTGGCTCAATCATCATCAGCTCTATGGACTATATTTTATAACAACAAAAGTCCAGAATTGTATCCAAATCACAACCAAAATCTTATCATTTCTTCCTTGGGCCATAACCTTCTTTACTTTTCCAGTTTACTAATTGTGTGGGTGTTTCTCATGTTTGTGTTGCCTTGTTGTATCTTGCTACACTGTTGTTTTGAATGTGCGTTATAAATAAAGTTGGATTGGATTGTTCTGAGGAGAAAAGCTGAGCTAACCTCTGTGTGTGTGTGTGTGTGTGTGTGTGTGTGTGACTGATGTGTTGTCAGATTGTTTGGTCGTATTGTCGCTCTCCCCCAGTGAGGTGAAAACACAAAATGATAAAAACCCTGAAAGGATGAAATGATAGTTTCAAAGTCCACAACTGAGCGTCTCTGTCGCCCCTCTGTGTCTCCTGACTTTGCCCCGACACAAAACAGCTGTTGCATGAAAAGGAAGGTTTTTCTTTTTTTCCGCGAGGAGGGGATGAACCTTATGTCGAGGTGAGGCTGAATCAAAGTTTCACATTGAGTGCCATTGTCCGCCACGAAGAAATAGGAGTATTTATTTAGCATGTTCATTATCAACATGTTTTCTAGTGTGAGAAGACCAAAAACGGAGGGTCCCATTGAGGCGAGAAATGAAAAAAAAGGAGTTTTTCTCTCTTTCTATCCCCCATTTTTTTCTGTTACAATGATGCTCCAGGTGCCTCGGGGATCCTAGGGCCCAACAGGGGGGAGCAAAGGCACCGTAAACAAAGAGCACTTCAGCTGCATGCCTGTGGTCCCCTCAGACTCCCCCAGAGCCAAACAAAGACCAACATAAATGTGGGATCCTTATTGCAAGAATAAAACTAAACACTTATTTTAAAAAGCAGCATAATACAGAACACTGTGCAATGTCTGGCTCCCCAGGATCTCTAATTAAGTTTGCACCAGTGATCCTGAGATTCTTGAGTTGAGGTATTGTCATAAGGGGCATTCAGCGCTGGTAAATAGGCCCTTCTGGTACACCGAACACACTGTTATTATCAGGGACGAGTGGCACCTCACTTATAGCGAACGTGAAAGGGATGCTTGGGTGGCACACTCAGTGTAATTCTGAGCAGGGGAACAAAAATTATTCAAAAGCTGCTTTATACTGTGCAATCAGTTGGACGCCAGAGGAGAAACTTCAGCCAAGGCACCGCCCGGTTGTCTATACTGTATGTTTTAAAACATATACATCTCCTCCTTCTACATCTCTCCACTGCCCCGCGTGGACGGAGTTACTGTACCTTGCGTCCGGCCTCGTTATTGTGGAGATTCATGGCAGCGCGTGCATCCTGCCCGGTCTCCAGCGCGTCCACAAACTGTTTGGAAATGGCTTCTCCGAAGCCGACGTTGTCACTGCAGCCGCCCCACAGCCAACCGTGGCCACCTGTGTGACCAATGTGGTTAAAACATCTGTGCTTTTTGTCCGCTGGGTGCTGATCTGTGTGTGTACGTATAATATTTATCTTTATCTCTCTCTCACCTCGTTGTCCGTTCCTGCTGTCATCACAGCCGCAGTTGTCAAAGTCCCCAAGACTGCAGTTCCTGGTCAGCGTGTACATGACCCCAGCCGAGCTGATGGCGTGGACGAACGCTGTCTCCCGATTGGCTGCCAAGACCGAGAAAGACTCAATTAATGTCAGTTAGATATTTTATTACATCATTCGATAATCTCCTCCTCTTATATCCATTTATTTGTAGAGCCAAAATTCACAAATTATAGTTGGATTTATAATGTGTACATGTAGCGACATCTTTGGTGTTTTACGATCCATTTATTCGCCTTATGGAAATTGACAATGTTGATGAAGAACTAAACATTTTAATACCTGACTCCTAAAGGCTTTCCATTGATAATTGTTTGGTTTCACTTCTGTTTTTAATCTTTAGTCTTAATTTTAGTTTTATATGATTTTACTCCCATATATTTATAAAGCACAGTGAACCTTGTTTAGATATGTTATGTTAGGTCACATTCGAACATTAGATTAGATTAGATTAGACTTTATTGCTCCCACACTGGAGCAATTCACTTGTTCAACATCCCGGTTGGGAGCTAAATTACAGTTGGACATATAATCTGTACATGTAGTGACGTCCTCTGTCCTCAGAGAATAGAGGAACAAAACGAGGTAAAAATGGAAGAAAGTGCAGGAATCTTTTCTTTATTTTTAGGTGTTTTACAACATGGATTTAATCCTCCATTCTCATTGGCTCGTCCTGCTTGCAGCAAAGTGCAGCATAAAAGTGATGTACATGCTACAGATATCTAAGTAGGCCTGAAACTATTGTTTGACAAATAGATTATTAATCCATTCCTAAATGCTGAAGATTTATAAAATAAATGTGATTATTTTCTAGTTTCTTCTTGCTCTATATAACAAATAAATCATTAAAACTGAATCATTTCAGTCTGTGGACAAAATAGATCATTTAAGAAGCTCATTATTTCAAGGTGTTAATATCTTCTGTCATTTTATGGACTATATTCTATATACTCTTTCATTATTCTACTATTTTGAGCGGATTGTGGGTGTGTAGAAAACTGGATTCTTGTGTTTGCTTTGCCTCCGACCATTGCCAGTGTAACGAGTCTGAAGGGTGATGAATGTCCTCGCTGTGCAAACATCGCCCCCATTCACAAAGGGAACTACGTCTTCTCCCCCAATGCAACGTAACACAGAGCTTGAGACAAACAGAAGCTAAACAACATCCATCATCGACCATGTTCTCCATCCAGGAGTGTTTGGGTGTGGACTCACCGCTGCGCAGGCTGCTGTGCGTGGACAGCTGCAGAGCTCTCTCCGGGCAGTTCCACCGGTCCCATGAAAACTGGTATTTACACTCCTCTATGCCGCTCTGAGCTCCTGCTGCCACGCTGCTGGAGTAGATCAGGTACGCCTGCAGCAACACACACACACACACACACACACACACACACGGTAGGTATATATAACACATGAGCACTGTATATAATTACACTCACTTAGACTGAGTTAGATGTGTATGTGACTGTGTGTTTATGAGTAAGTCATTTATGAAACATCATTGTTTGGAAATGACCAGTCAACCTCTAGCCAAAATATAACAGTAAAAATATTGGAAATCTGCTTTTGTCAAGATTTATATTAAGAATTGTGTCGTCTGGTTTCACACCTTAGCTCTTCTAATCAACGCTTGCTCATGGGTCTCAAGTCAAGGCCAGAAACCAAAGGTCTTGGCTTGGTTTTTGCTTTCAAAGCCCAAAGCATTTATTCACCTCACGACATTTGACATGTTAAATGTTAAACTCAACATTTTAACGCCTGATTCCTAAATGCTTTTCACTGATTGTCTTTCATTTACAATACTGTTTTGTATGATTTGATTGTCATATATTTATAAAGCACAGTGAACCTGGTTTAGACGTGTTATGTTAGGTCAGGTTGGATTAGATTAGATTAGATTAGATTAGATTTTATTGCTCGCACACTGGGGGAAATTCACGTGTTACAACATCACGGTCGGGAGCAGACACTGCTACATGATATATGATATAAAATAAGCAATATCAACTACAAAAATGCAAATATGTTCTATGAAATCAAGTTTTATTCATTGTTATTTAATTCTAATATAATAACGTGGTTCTGAAGGATCTGCCACAAAGCACCTTGTAGAAAACGAAAATCACATGGAAAACGTGAGAAAGACGCCACCTAAAAGGAGCCAAACGTTATAAACTTCTCAGTTTGTTCACTCAATAAAATGAGATGAGTCCTTTTATTCATGTTGCTGAACTCATTTTGTGGGAGTTCTCATGTTTGTGTTGTTTTATTGTGTTATTGTATGTCTATTTTATGCTCATACTGTTTTGAGATAATGTTCTGAGATAATTCTGTCATTGCATTGAAATGATTTAAAAATCACATTGAGCTTTTAAAGAAATGTTTGAAGAAAGCCCGAGTCACTTCCGAGATTGAGATCAAGTTTACAGCCAGAAAACAACCCAATTGAATAAGCTCGATCAAACTCATAGAGCCGCGTTAAACCAGCGAGCTCTGTCCCTGGCTTTCGCCCGCTGCTCGGCTGCTTGTCCGGACTGTGTGAACGATAATATAACTAATATGTCTCAAGTGGCCTTTGGGGAGATGGAGAGCCACCTCTTTCACTGGGGTCTCACTCACTAATGATGACCACCCACTACAACAATGTCTGCCCTTCGCCTCTCAACACATTCAATCCCGCACCGAAAACACTGAGCCTCTGAATAAGGTCAAGTGTACGAAGTGGGAAAGGGAGAATCACAAAGGGCCCAAGAATATCACTGATATATCACTTCTGCCACTGAACGGGAAACCAGAGCTCGTCCATGCACTTGGATTAAGACATCACCAGTGAGAAAACAAAATAACACGGCACACAGAAGCCATGCTCTCGCTCTCTCTCTCTTTTTTGGGGGGAAATGGACAGGCTGAAAAGATCAAAAGAAAGTTGGCTTACCTTGGGTCCAGTCATCAGGAAATTATTCACTGACCTGGAAAAGAAGACAGCTTATTCACTCACTGAAGCTCAGTGTCCTTCACAAATTCCTCTGCTTAACATCTCATTAGTGCACTTTGTAACATGTTAACTGTGACACCGGCGGCCGATCCCAACCACAGCGGGCAACGGCACGGCTGGATTTTTAAAGAAAAACACAACAGTGAATGTGATGTGACTGTAGGACTGTTCATGCTCTCTGTTTGTGAAATAAAGCACATATAAATGTCGGTTTTTCTCATCATTCAGTGGTTGAACCAGTTTTTAGAAATGGATTTAAAACCTGTTTGTTGGGGTTTTTTTTCTTTAACAGTTTAAAAGTGTGAGATGTTTGTACGTTTTTCATCATTCTCTAAAGATTCTCCAAAGCCTTTCTACCCCCCCTTTATTTCTGCACGCACGCTGAACGACCTCTGCGTATTAGAAATAGCCATACAAATAAATCTGCCTCGTAGATGGAGAAATGATAAATATACATTAAAATCGGTCCAAATCCTCTGTAAAAAAATGGGTAATGGCTTCTACTTTGTATATTTGAGCCTGATAAGCAGCTGACACTTATTCCATCCCACAATATCTCAATTTGAGGGTAAAGTTTTGATGTAAATTTGATTAAAATGGCTCCAAATCCTCTGCAGCCCTGCTTTTCTGCACATGCTATAACAAATCAATGTGTTTAATAAAGCCATTATTTCAATGTACGACCCCTGTATATGTGCTCATGTGTGGGAAAATGGTGCTAATGTGACTCATTTAATAATGAAGTTGCTTGTTGTGAGGATATTGAATATTAAATCAAAGTAACAGTTGTCTGTGTGATTCTCTGTGGCAGAAAAACAAGATTACACCTTGATTATTATTGTTTTTTTACTTTTTTGAGCAAAGTTTAACTTAAATGAACCAAACTCACCAGGAGCAGCAGGATCTCATGTGCGCCAGAAGAATGAACACGTAATAGAAAACCTCCAAATGCATGAACATCCTGACAGGTGAGGTGTGGCTGACGGTGGCTCTGCAGTGAGACCGTCCAGATCCTGCAGACAGTCTGGATGAAGATGGAGAGGAAAAGTGGAACTGAGCTGCACCAAGAGCTTCCTCCAGGATTCCTTCCTTCACCATTCAAGGAGGGGGGCTCTGAAATGGAGCCGCTCTCGTCCCAACAAGAGATTATCTGCTTAATTAAAGATTTTCCCTCTTCTTAGCCTCTTGGCCAATCACAAGTATTGCACCAAGGGGAGATTGACGTGATCAAAAGGGCTCCCCGGGCCTTCAGGGCCGGGCAACGCTGGGTTCCCTGCCTCCATTCAAGCGCAGAGGAAGATCTGTTTAATCCTGTAGGGAAAGTGTAACACTGATCCCTTCAATTTATGGTCCGGGGTAGAAAAAGAAAACCAAAAAGGTTTATTTAAGTAAATGTAACGCGCAGATGAGAGTCGGGGATTAGAGGAGGATGCTCTGTGAGTTTGATAAGAAAATAGTTTGTTCTCCGGGAAGTAATTCGTGGATCAAGTGTGATTGAATCACAGTTTATCGCGGTGTAACATTGTCACGCAGACAGAGGACGCCGGGGACTTCAAAGAGAATGTGTCAAATTCACTCACTCACTCATTCACTGCATGCTCCATCAACATGTCTCGTTTTCATAAATCCACCGTTCAGTTACGCACGAAAACGCAGCGAAACGAAATCTGCTTTTCAAAATAAAATGTTACCATGAAGTCAAAAGTGAATGGATTTTAATTCACTGGAATTCAACGTCTTACCTTTGAAATCTGTCATTTTAGTAGTTTTGACACAAAAAAACATGTCTTTTTTAAATTGTTGATGAAAAAAATAATAACTGTTGCTCTTCAATGTCACAGTTTCTAATGTTTGTAATGTTTTTCCTTAACTGTTGAAAAAAAAAGCCCTTATATTGTTCACTGAGATGAAATAACATTTCAGTATTGGAATTTGTGCATATGGATCTAACTGAACATCTGAACATCTCATTTCTCTCTGTTTAGCTGATGGTTTAGAATAACCCCAGAATAAAAATCTGTCATTTCGATTCAGAGAAATGACACCTTGAATGCCTCACATCTGCATTTCTGACTTTTTATGTAAAACTTGAGCTGCTGTAAACACACATAGCTCCATATGTACTGGTAATTTTTATTAATATTGTTTTACCTTTATTTTACATGAATAATCCCACTGAGATTGCAGATCTCTTTTCCAAAGCTGTATGAACTGATGGTTTTGACTTCAGAAAAGCTTTACAGGCTAAATTCAGACATTTGAGTTGCTGTAAAACATTTCTCCATCACATCGATTAAGAGAAATTGCACACTAAATGTCCAACATCTGCAAACTGATAGGAAACGTTGATTCCGTTAGTAACATCTGTCCCATATTTGTAAAACTGCCTCCTAAAGTTTTGCTATTAGCACAGAAGTTGAAGCATTTCAGCATTTCTTCATATAAACACTTATATATAACATATAACTTAAATGTTGTCTCGATTTGTGCACAGTGATGCCACAGATGTTCTATTTTTTGTGCAAATGACAAAATGACTTTTTTATTTCCGCATTTTTGTTGCACTTTTATTATTTGCATGTGTGGACATAAATATGACTTTGAAGTCTTTAGCCACCCCATCAGGAAAGAAAAGGAGGATTAGGACACAGTGAGGGCCTTAGCTATTGATCAGATATGGTGCATTTGCATGACTAATCCACATGGTCCCTACCTAACACTGGATGAAGGGAGATTTCCCACTAACCCTGTCTGACCCACAGGTCCCTTTCCTTTGCAAGGAGAAGGCCTTTAGCAAACTTCTTGTGTGCAAATTAGGATTAGAGAGAAAAGTGATTGGGAGGAGGAGGAGGATGAGGAGGGGGAGGGGGTGGGGATGGTGATGGTGAGGGATGTTTTTGGATTAAGGAATAACAAGTAAGATGAGACAAATCCGGGATGTAGAATGACGGTGTCAGTCCGTCACTTTAGGGAACATAAACGAGCACAAACACGGTGACATTTAATTAAAACTATTCATTTTTTAACCAGTTATTAAAGTTCCAGTGCATAGGATTTCGTCAATGCACTGATGTCATTAAACTATGTTAAAATGTATATACAGAGACTATAACAATGTGCAATATTGAGTGTGCAAAAACCACAATTTTTAAAAAATTAGTTGAATTAGTTTTAATTATTTAGAATTAATTTAGCTGACAATCATGTGCGCAAAAATAGAGATCAAACTGTTTTCAAAGTTACAACAGTGTCTAAAAACCCTAAAAAGCATAATTCACGTATTAAATGATGTCAAGACATGCCATTCTCTCAAAAATCAGTCTATGCACACCAATGAAAAATACAAAAATTCCTATCCTGCACCTGCAGCACTGATCTTGGGGTTAATCCAACTAAAATGGCACCTAAATTCGGACAAGCACATCCAGATGATATGATTATGAGCTCAACAGGTGTCATAGTCCCAAACTTAAACCTGGAAATAGACTAATAAGATAACAGTGACAAAAACAAAACTAATGCTAAATCTCCACCTGTTGCAGCAGAAGTGGACACACTTTATTTGTGCTTGTGTACTGGGATAAGGGCAGAATTCACCTTCACTGTGCACGGAAGCGTGACATCTACTGACGACACTGCAGATTGTAAGAGACCCTAAGAGTGGCAGGGAACTACGGTGGCCTTCACATACCAGACAGGATTGCCTTAATCTTCATTTGCGTGGTAATCTTCTGCTTCAAAACACACAACATTCTGGCTGTTTGTCCGCTGTAGAAACCAGGATGATGCCAAGATGACAGCCTCCATAAAGCAAGGCCCTCGCATGAAGTAGCTGTCCATGAAACTGCTTTTTAGTCACTTGTCCAATTATTTCTCAAAATGGACAATAATGTATAAATAAAATCTTATAATTCCCCAATGGTCAATGTGATTCTCTTGTTCAGTCCCTCAAATGAAAGCTAAGATTCTACACTTTAATCATATCCTGATGTGTCTTTGTCAGTGTTGTAATGTAACAAAGTATAAATACTTTGTTACTGTACTGAAGTACAACATTTCTAGCAACTTTCACTTTTTACTCCACTACATTTGCTCTAACTATCATTGTTACTCGTTACTACCAAATAAAATCAGAAGAAGAAGAGTTGGTAATGGTCTGTATTTATACAGAGCTTTTCTAGTCTTGATAGTTTTCACCCATTCATATATTCACACGCTGCAACATGGGGTTAAGAGTCTTGCTCAAGGGCACATATAGACGAGCGAAGCCAGGAATTACACCAACGACCTTCCAGATGAAAGACAACTCACCCTACCACTGAGCCACCATGGGTCACTTTTTTATCCAATTCACTCCAGTCCAACTTTATTTGTAAAGCACTTCAGAACAACCACAGTGAGCCAAAGTGCTGTACAGAAGAATACATAAAAGGCATCACAGCTCACAAGAGGCGATAAGATGCATGTGAAACAACTAAAATAAATTAAAAGAGATAAAAACGTGGATAAAAACCACAATAAAAACAGATTAAATAAAACACTTTCATACTTTTACCTCTAAAACATAAGTACATTTTATATCAGAAAATGACCTTTGATACTTTAGTACAGTAAATGTCATATACTTTATACTTGAAGTAATATTATAAAAACAACTTTTCAACTTCTACCAAAGTCATTTTCTGGTAACAGAGTTGTACTTTTACTTAAGTATCCCTTAAGCTATTTTATACAACACCGCCATGTACTCTCCCCTACACTTACACATGATTGACTGGCTTTTCCCTTTAATTACAAATCGTTGACCGATTGAGTCAGCACGTATACATATATATATATCTACACATATATATGTATAGATATGTACATATGTATACATATACATATATGTTATATGAACAAAAATTCTATAGCAAACCAAACCAAGTGTGGGCACTGTGAGCACACTCAGGTGTGACATGCCATGAGGAGCATGACTGACATGGTCTGACATTCAGCAGCCAATAGACGGAGGGCTGATGTCACACATGCACACACTTTTCTGCCAAAAACCTCACACCACAACAAACAAAACAAAACAAATATGGATCCTTTCTTTACACAGGAAGGAAGTGTCGCTCTCCAGCAGAGGGAGCAAGTGCGCAGATCTTGTCCATGAAGATGTGTTCATCCTCCTAATCATCTCTGGTGATCATGTAAAACAATCAAGGGCCATAATTGAGATGAATGTTTATGTTATTTATCTAATTTAATCAGTTTAATCCCTCTGAGAGGAATAACCTCTTTTATTAGGTAAACCCTTAGATATGAGCATTATAACCTGATCATATAAAACACTTGACCTGGATGCCTTTGCCCACAGCTTTAAAGGTGCAGTGTGTAAAAGGTTTGCATTTGTCAGTGAATTTGCATGTTGCAGGTGAACGTCAGCTCACTCTTTGCTTCCAAGGGTGTGGGAGAACATACAGTGTGTCGCCTTCACTTCAAAACTCTAAAGATGATTTTCTTTAGTCTATTGTAGGTTATTGGAAAAAAAAAAACATGATGGTACAAAATGGCTGCCTCTGAAGAGATATAAATATAAAAGGTTCATTCTGGGGTCATGAAAAACAACTATTTATACGGTATAATTAGTTTATTTTCAATTTCTACATAAGCTACATCCTGAGTAGTAGAGGTGAGGCAAAAATGAGTCAGTGTCTTCCTGTTTGTGTGCGTTTCTGATTACATTGGTGTCATGTGAGGCTCTAAAATTAAAGAGACTAATATGGAATAAAATATTACCCAAAAGTGCTGAAGATTGATGAAGATGAATGATGAGGACAGGTGAATGACGAGGACAGGTAAGTGATGTGGACAGGTGAACGATGAGGACAGGAGAATGTTGAGGACAGGTGAGTGATGTGGACAGGTAAACGATGAGGACAGGAGAATGTTGAGGACATCTATTGAGTGATATGTAGGACAGGTGAATGACGAGGATGGACGAATGATGAGGACAGGTGAATTGGCGCTAATAAAGGTCCCTGAGTGATTTAGAGTGTGTGTGACCTTTGACCCATTTTGACTGATACATTATGTGTTTACATATGTTATTTGATTTTTCTCTCATGGACTGATGACCTGTCCATCATGGACATGAATAAGTGAGCATGCTTTACCTCCTATTAAAGGTTGCATTTTGCCACGTTTTTGCACCTCTTAGAAACAAATGTGATCTTCCATAGTGTAACGTCAGCTGCATATTCACATGCTTTGTGCGTTACAATGTAAAATTAGATATGTATTCATATCAGTATCATCATAATCTCTTTTTGCTTGACCACCAAATCAGGCTCAAATATACAAAGTAGAAGGCGCTGGCAGGAAAAGTCCTTGTACATTTTTACTTTGCCCATCAGAAAAAAAGCCACTCCGCCCATTAAGACAAAACATGATAAGGAGCCGGTTTGTGGGCGACACATGAAAGCTGCAAAGTATCGCTCGCTGTGCCGTATCTGCACAAGTCTGACACAAAGGAGTCCACGAGGAATGCTCAAATAATATCTGTAGACAATCAAAGTATGTGCAGTATGCTTGGTCCCCAAGTGCCGCGTCAGCATTTTCAGATGAGGGTGATACGAGGGTGATAAACAATGCAGCACGAACACGAACGGAGAGAGAGGGAGGGAGAGAGGGAGAGAGAGAGAGAGAGATAAAAAGAGAGAGAGAGAGAGATTTTAATCAGTGTGAGCTGTTGGCATGTGGATGAGGGACTTTCAATTAACAAGGTACAAGATTTCTGTATGGGGAGAATGAGATACTGGAGCTGCTGTGGTTTAATTATGTCAGGTGCAAAATGAACATCTGGAGATTCTTCTTCACTCCTGTCACACAAAGTCACAGGGAATCAGTGAAGGAAGTGTTGGTTATACCGACAGAGAGTAAGTATACTGCTGACAAATTAAAGGAACGTCTATTGAGTGATACTACTGTATATACTGTATATTGTTCAGCAGAGGTGGAAAGAGTACTGAAATATTCTAAAGTAAAGGTATTTACTTAAGTACAAGTAAAAGTACTGGTCTAAAAGTGTACTCAAGTTCAAGTGAAAAAGTAGCTTGTTTCAGAGTAAAAGTTACTTTTTTAGCAAGGTTGGGGTTCTTTCTTGTGTCGAATCTCACATCGTTTTTCATTAAAGACAAAATCAATCAATCAAACATGTAAACACACAATGTGTCAGTCATTATGGGTCAAAGTGGGTCAAAGGTCACAAATGCTTTAACTTTCTCACTCACTCAGGGACCTTAACTGACGCCAATTCACCTGTCCTCGTCATTCATTCACCTGTCCTCGTCATTCACCTGTCTGTCCTCTACATTCACCTGTCCTCGTTATTCATTCACCTGTCCTCGTCATTCATTCACCTGTCCTCATCATTCACCTGTCTGTCCTCTACATTCACCTGTCCTCGTCATTCACCTGTCCTAATCATTCAATACACAACTCCTTATATGGAAATGAGGGTGATTGGGGGGGCAGAAGTCACAAAATAGACCGTTTTTTTTGTTCATTAAAACGAGCCATGCAAACTTTTAAATGTGACGCGTTTCACAAATTCCACTCGATTTTTAAAAGATGCGAGTACTTTTAGCACGTATGTGTTAATATAGCTGGTAAAACATGCAGAAAAAAGGATATAAAACACTGTATATTGCACATCCTTATAGCCTCTGTATATATATATAAATAAAAAAAAAGCCTAAATGTTCTGAGTTCTAAGGGTTAAAGGTGGTAGAAAATGAGTGAAAGAGTAAATAATGTCAGTCCACAGCTCAGTGGGTGCTGTAAAAACCTTGGACACTGTGCTCTCTGATGAAAGTCCTGCGATGTTCAATTTACATAACGCAGCTAAATCAGTCTTTGAAAAAAACCAAACATTTTTACTGACTGGACTTTTCATGTGAGGCCACGTGGTCACATGGTTTGTGAGTTTACTGTGCGCCACACGGCAATAAAGGTTCACAATAAAGGTCTCTGTATGCAGGGCCCTGTAACACCCACAGCCACTTTATTAGGTATACCCGTTCAACTGCTTTTTAATGCAAATATCTTGTCAGCAGATCACATGGCAGCACCTCGGTGCATCGAGGCGTGGACACGTGAACAAGTCAGATTCCTGAAGTTCAACCCAGACATCAGAATTTGGAATGATTTAAGTAACACAGCATGGTTGTTGGTGCCAGACGGGCTGCTCCGAGTGTTTCAGAAACTGCTGATCTGATTTCAACACATACATAACCATGTCTAGGGTTTACAGAAGACAATGTTGCAAACATTTCCTGGATGAAAAACGCCTCGATGGTGGCAGATTTCAGAGGGAAATGTCAAGAGTGTTTCAAAATAACAGAGGAGCAACAGTGAAGTGCAACAATAACTCTAAAAGAAACCCAGAAAATATTTGGTTACAACAAAGATATGCAGAAGTGTGACGAACTCTCTCTCTCTTATCAAAATCTAGAACAAAGTTCATTCGGACAAAAAAATCTTACTGTCTCATCTTATGAACCCGTGATCGACAGATATGCAAATGCAGAGCTTGTGCGATAACCAATTTTCTGCTTTTACTTTGTACACGCGTACGTTATCCACCACCTTTATCTTCATGTTTGAGTGACACATTTTGAAATGCTGATTACGCACTGATGCATTTCCTACGTAATAATAAGCCCTTTTTTTTTTAGTATCACGTTGTCCCATTATACACTCAGATGTTTCAATTTCAAGTATTGTGGATTTATTGTTTATTATTTTATTGGCTCCTCTAAGTTTAATGTGCCTTCTGAAGTTGTGGCTCTTCCTAACGTGTCCTTTGCACCTAATAAAGTGGCCAGTGAGTGTATAGATGCTGTATTTACTTCCTTTTAATAAGGAAACATCAAGTTCACTTGTTATTTGTAAGATTCCTTGATCATGTAATGTAATGCAATAATCAGTGGTGTTTTTGTAATCTTGCCCAGGACGAAAAAGAACGTCACAGAAAAGGTATGATCATATATATTTTTTTTAATTCAGTATATGAATAAGGAGTATTACAGAATTCCAACAAAACCAGCAAAACATACTTTGTCACAAGTATAAAATTTTGTTTTTTTTTCCTCATGGTACATATTGTGGGGAAGAAGAAAAAAACAAGCCAAAAAAACATTCTTTGAAAAATGTGCCGTTTTAAGGCGTTTCAATTTCAAGAAGTCTAATACTGTAACAAAAGTGACTCCTCTGTAAAAGAGGGAGCGGTGACAAATATCACAACAGTATCATTAAGGATCTAACAGCAAGACTGCATCTTGTGTTTCGTTTGGTTTACACAAAATCGTAGTTATAAAGCACTGTTTTCGTTGAAAGGTCCCTCTTCTTCTTCTTCTTTGTAAACGCGGGACTATAGATTTTCGCGGTTTGCCTAGAAACAGGTCGACGGACAATTTATTCATCAATAACCTCCTCTTTTAATTTTTTTTTTTTTTTTTTCAAACAAAAAGTGCAACCCCCTCATAAGGCATTTGGGCAAGAGTCTCCTGGCATAATGCTTCAGCAATATCACAGAGCTTAAAAAGGATCAAAGCACTTCTTAACATGTGCCTCGTTGGCCTTATCTGAGGGAGAGGGGAGTCCTTATTACTTGGGTGTAATGAAAATAATTCTCTCTTCTCACGTTAAAAGTGAAAAAGTCTGGCGTCAGTGGCGTCTAAATGGAGAGGATTAATGGCAAAGTCTGACTCAAATCGGCAGTATACATACGGCACACACACACACACACACACGCCAGAGAAATTCTCATTAATCCTCATTAAGAACCACTTGCAGACGGCGGGTGTGAACGCATCCCCCCGAATTTATCCGGGATTATTTAAGTGTGATAAATGGGGCGTTTGAATTCAGCAGCTTTCTGATCAGTAAGACTACGGGCTCGCTAAAAAAATGTAGAAAACCTCAGCTTAAAACAGACAAATACCGAGATTAAACTCCACTCCCTGTGGAATGAAACAACACAGCACACAACAGACAGATGTTTGAGTGAGAGGCCGCTCAGTCTTTGACTGGCATGAACAACACGTTTGTTAGGTTTCAATAAGAAGCTCTCGAAAAAGTGCCAATGACTGTTAATAAATAGCACATTAATAAATAATATACAGTAAATTATGTTGTAATTTCTGCGTTTACACACCACTCACTCAAAAACCACTCAACTGTGTGTCCTACCGCTGCCAAAGAAAAAGACGGAAAATCGGATTTTTCATTCCATTTTTTTTCTTTTTGTGCCTGTTTGTTGTTGTTGTTGTTTTTTTTTGAAAAAATGCTGTGCTTGCATGTGTCACTGGCTGTGGAGAATGGACAAAAATATAAAGAGACCCACACAAGTGATGAGAAGGTCCGTAAGCTCTTTAAAAGCCAGTATTAATCTCGGGAGGAGGTTTTAACTTATAATCAGAGGCATTGGTAATCACCACCCAACCGCTGAAATGCTGCTATACCTGTTGCTACGCTCTGTCTCGGGTTTTCGACAACATCGATATCACAACAGTAGGATTTTGCCCGCGGTGGGTCGCGCGCCTTAGCCACTTTTGTTGATGCCCTCGCCCGTTCGCTTGACGCGTGCGACGATCATCTCCTTTGACACCCTCTTGCGCTCCCTGGCCAAACCGAGGGAACACATCAAGTCTATGAAGGCGGTGGTGACATTCAGCTTCCAGCCGAACTCTCCCGTGGCGTAGTCGAAGGGGAAAGTGTGATGGTAGTTGTGGAAGCCTTCACCTGCATTAGAAAAAAGAAAAAGAAGAAAGTGTTGGACTGGATGGTGAGAAATTCACAAAACCTGAGTTAAGATATAGAACGCCAAACACATTTATTAGACCACAGCAAATCATTTTTTTAATGGTTAATGTATGTAGTGTATGTAGAAGCTCTTTAACCAAAATGATATTTTGAATGCTAAAAACTAAATTTGTTGAGCACTGCTCATGACGAAAACAGAGCAACACAATCAATATTCTCATAATACTAGAGCCGCAACTAACGATTATTTTCATAATCGATGAATCTGTCGATTATTTTCTTGATTAATCGTTTGGTCTATAAAATATCAGAAAACCTTAAAAAATGTTGATCGGTGTTTGTCAAACCTGGAAATGATGATGTTCTCAAATGTCTTGTTTTGTCCACAAACCAAAATGATTAACTTTTAATGATTTCTTTGTTATCCAGAGCAAAGAAATTAAGAAAATATTCACATTTAAGAAGCTTAAACAATCGGAAATCTTGTTTTAAATCATAAAAAAAGCTTCAAACCGATTAATCGATTATCAAAAGATGAATTGTTTCAGCTCTATATAATACTTAAAACTTAGTATAACCTTTACTGTATTGCTTAAAATCCTCTTCACACCCCAATTGTAACCAATCTATAATCTGTAACCAATCTATGAATGCATTGTCACAGAAATTTAAAAAAATGATTCAATCACCTGCGGAGCTGGAAAAACACCATCCAATCGTAATGATGGTGATGAACGGTCCGAAAGAACTGGATCGCCATGCATCAATCAAACCGCCATCAGCCCCGCCCTCCCCTCACACCTCTTAGGGCACTAATCGCACATGCTCAGAAGATCAACAACAACAACAACAACAACAACAGGTGTCGGTTGCAAACGAAAGACGCTCCAAGAACCGAGTGAACTGGAAGGCGACATGTAGATTCACTATATGTCTTTGCGATCATTTTATTTGAGTATTTGTTGTTATTTTTCGGCATCACGTTGTCATTTGAACAAGCATCCAAAACAGTTAGCTTCACTGAAAAAGTACCGGGCGTTACCGACGCTGCGCAGCGCTCGTGAATCCGTGTTCGCTACGCGTTCCTTTGCTCTGGAGGCGTGGCTTCAGAGGGAAGTCTGGAGAAAGAGGCTTGGACTTTTGAATTCAAAATGTGGCCTGCTCTAACTGTTTCTCCAGGATCTCTGACCCTACCTTTAACCAGAACGACCTTATTGAGGACGAGACACGTCGCAGCGCATTCATAAGCTTATAGGATTATAGGCCATAAAATTTACAGCCCTCAGTGATAAGACCTACCATAGACCATATAGTAATAATCATTTTATTTTGTAAAGCACCTTCCACAAAAAATAAAATGTGTTCTTTACACAAATAAATGGAGGAAACATGCAAATATTAAATATAAGGCAGCCGAAACTATAAAAGCCAGATAAAACCACAGGCCATAAAATTAAAAAGCCATAAAAACGCGGAATCGGATGCAGTCAACACACGAGATAAACAGGCACTGACATACTTTAGAGACGGAGAAAGGTCAGTTTTAATCGGACAGGCTTTTCGAAAGGCGGTTTAAGACGCTGACGCCTGTAAAATAAAAGAGTGTTCGTCAGTTTTTGTTTTTCAAAAAGGTGTGGATTTCAAAGTCCGACTGTACAGTATTTGTATGATTGAAGACCTTTTGTTGATAAGCACTGCTTTTAAATATATTCTAAAGACAACTGGCAGCAGGCGTTTTTAAATATAAAGGTGGGTGTGATGCAGCAGTGTTGTGGAGGATACGGTGTATTTGAACACACTCAAATGTGCAAGTGTCGTGACTCGCTCCACTGACTTCCACGTCTGAACGCGACTCGCAGCAGCGGCCGCGCGTGAGGAGAGCGGACAAAGTGAAGTGAAGGCTTATTTTTGGACGATTGAAAAACCTTCACGGCCACATGTCGTCATTCACAGGCTACCAAATCCAGACCGACTCAATCAATCCCTGCCACCATTGTCATGTGGCACGGTTGTCATGGTAACACTGAAGGTGAAGGTAAGGGGAGAATCTGCTTTTAAATGGTTTGCATCGGACAACAAAAATGTAGCAATTATGATTTGCGTCCGTTACCAAGCAGAAATAACTCCACGCGGCTATTTCTGTGTTGCCGGACACTGCAGTTGTCATCAGATACGTCCAGATGGGGATTTAATTGAATTGAAAAATGCTTTCAAAAGACGCAGCAACAGTCTGTACGTCTCAATTTCCGCACTATTATTGCAGCTGCGACGAGTGGACGTTGATGGATGTTATTTGTTGAAATCCAGTTGTAAAGGTTGTAATGGCCGCCTACACTGTGCAGATCAAAACAGTGGTACTAACAAAACGACAATTTGTGTTTATTCCAGTATTTCGTTGGATTATATTTTTCCAGACGACTCCATTAATTGACGCCTATCAAGATGTGAAGATGAGTTCAAGAGATAAAAGTGTTTTAGAAGCAAATTGCACTAAACATTTAAATAATATAAAGGCAAGACTGTTTTTTTCTTTCTTGTGTAATCGTAAGTTATATCCAACCAAAAACACTTTAAAATTGTGGCTTTGTTTTGCAAAAAATCACAATTTAATACTGTTAGTGTTAGTTAACTTGTGAGTTTGATGCTGTTTTCAGAATCAGGCCCCTGTGGTTGCCAGCTGTACAAAAATGACTATTCTTAGAATACTGCATAAATACTGGCCAGGAAGAGAGAGAGAGAGAAAAAAAAAAGGCCTAGAAAATAAATAAACAACCACTGAGTTTGCACACTGTCCAACCACCGAGTCATGGGTAAAGCTGCTTCATTTAAAACATACACAAACATAGGCTGTGAAAATAAAAAAGATGTTCCCTTACCCATGGCGCTGAAAGCAACAAGTGGGTTTTCCCTCGGGTTAATGGTCTTGTCATACGGTCTGTTGCCCCACATATGTGCAGCGCTGTTGACCAGCCAAGTGGCGTTGAGCACTAAAGTGTATCTCAGGAGTCCAGGGACAAAGTAAGCCACCGCCAGGGACTCACCCCAGAAGTACCAGGGGATCAGGGTGGGCACGAGGAAGCAAAGGACCACCACGGAGAGCTTGTAGTGCCTGCAACCAAAGAGAGAGGTTGAGTTATCACTTAATTCATGCCCATAGTAGTTCCTGTTGTAAAGATGCAGCAGAAGCAAGACGAAAAATGGACATGAGTCTTTCTGGTTCCCCCTGAAGCCAACCAGGAAATAACAATGTATTGAATAGCCACTAGGAGGCGAATCCACTGGTTGCCAAAACAAAGGGAAAATTGGTTTACTTTCCACTTGATTTATAGCATATACAAGCATTTTCTTGAGGAGTTAGTGGTCTTAATTGCTGGTTTTATCTCTTCTCCAATAGAAAATGTCAATTTTGTTAATTATGTTCCATTTTAGAAGAAAGTAGAAAATTAAGAACGAATCGTCCAATAGGAGCCTGGTCGTCTCTGACGTCAATGACCTTCCAGTATCAGAAAACTAACATGGCAGTGGTCACGTCGCGACACCGGAGGCTTCAATAAGACGGAATATTGCAGTTCCCTTGTGCCATAAATCATATCGTGGGAGAAAATCTACATTTACATTGTGACGTTTCCCTCTCGCCCTTATGCCGCGCCATCAACGGTAAAGAAAGCCTTGTCTACTACGGTTTTAACTCGTGTAAATAATCTTTTTAAATTTCAACAATCGCTGTCCAATGACAGTGACACTACACAGTCCGTAAACATATCACCGGAGAGGACTCCCACATTTAACGCTCGGTTGTTTATGCGAGCGAATGTAAACATGTTGTCACAGTTACGAACATCAGTTCAGTGAACACAGTTGACCTGGAACCTTGTGACTGGGTTTCTCTTCAACCGTGTTAATCCCTGTTTGACTGGAAGCACAAATGAAAAAAAAACAAAACAAAAAAAAAAAAACTGGGAAAGCTTCCAGAGACGAGTAGAAAGGTTGACAAATGACCAGTGAGTGGACACTGTGTGGACACGCTGTCCCTGGAAACTTCCCTTATCAGTGCATCCATTATCTTGGTCACTTTGACATCCTGCACAGCCTGAGCCGAAAGGGAAGTCACTTTTAATGACAGGAATAAAAGGACCAGGCCCAAAGCCTGTGAATGCATTCAAACAGCAGGCGACTATTCTACATATTCAGTGCTAACATTCAGGGACTTTTTAAGCAGGATTCAAGGCGGTGTTAATTTACGTAAATAAATATTTTATTTTTGAACCAGAAATTTATTTGACATCAATTGTCTTAATGTTTTGCGTGGATTGTTGTAGAAAGGAAGCTGAAGTATTAATGAAGGTAGTATTAGCATGAATATGTGAACAAAAATTATACTTGACCATAATCCAGGATAAAAGTGGGACAAAATACTGATGAGACAATAAATATATGATTGTCCTGACACAAGAGACGATTATTGTATTGCACTCGTGCCAAATATTGATATTTTCAGTCAGATTTCCCCAATTATTCCACTCACCAGAGTCACATTACTCTTTATCACAGAAAAGTTAAAGCTGGAATAGACTCATTTTTGAAACAATGATTGCAGAGTTTAATAGTTTAATAGAAAAGTGACACCATCCACGCTTGTATTGATCCTCAACATCAATGACTAACACAGACATGAAAGTTGTCTCGTTGCCTCTTTCAGTGGTTGAAGAAAAACAAAATGGCAGAAAACACTCAAAATTAATCATACACTTTAACTTTTTAGGGGTATTTTTTTTATTCTCGACATGCAACGAAGGATTACTTTCATAATCGAGTAATCTGTTGATTAATAGGGTCATCGTTTGGTGCATAAAATGTTGATCAGTGTTTCCCAAACATGGAAATGTTTTCTTTGTTGCATGGAGAAAAGAAACCAGAAAATATTCACATTTAAGAAGCTATCTTAGTTGACGATGTTTAAATGTTTCAACCCTTATCATTAGACGATTGCATTGCAGCGTATCAATAATGACAGAACAGCTGAGTGTATTACGAATCGAGTTGCCCTACATATTGACCTTTATCCAGGTGGCATTTAGCTTTCCCAAAAAAACCTATTTCGCTAATGCAAAACCGCTGACTCGCACGGGACAAGATTAACGAGAAGCAATATTGTAAAGTAAAGTCGCAGGAAATGTCTTAAGTAAAGAAAAATCTGTGGTGTTTGCTCACCTCCTCTGAAACATGACCACTTTATCCGCCCTCAGGTCCGACAGCTCCAGCTTACGTCCCTTTTCAATGACGTCGGGGTGCTTGCGCAACATCAGCCAGCCGATGTGGGAGAAGAAGAATCCCCGCTTGGCATTGTGGGGGTCCGCGTCTGTCTCCGAATACTTGTGGTGAACCCTGTGGTCCCTCGCCCACTCGTAGATGTCATTCTGCACACACGACAGAGACACAGAGACGCAGGCAGAGATACAGAGGATTACATGAGGCATAGAGGGTTAAAATCACCAGATTAAGGACAGGGACCGTGTGGTGTTAAAACACTACATGCTTTTTACTCAGATTACATAACACACACACACACACACGGCTGCTTGAAAACCATACTCTCTTTGATACTGAGGAAATATCATTTATATCCCTGCATGTAGGATTTGGTGTGTGGGTTTTCTCCGGGTTCTCCGGTTTCCTCCCACAGTCCAAAAACATGTAGATTTGGGGATTAGGCAAACTGGACACTCTAAATTGACTGTGAAGTGATTTACAGTTGGTAAACAGCACCGTCTGTTACGATTGTCGTTAAAAAATGACGCAGTGACGCAGGCTTTTGTTGATGAGCTAACGATACCGGTGATGATACCATGTAGCCAGTGTTGTAGCATAACATACAAATAGGATTATACTGTTTTATTTCTCGAGATATCACAACAAGATGACAGACTGTGACGTACGCCGTAAAGGAGAGCTTTGTATTTCTTTTTGAGTCACCATGGTGCCGACCCAAATCCTGACGTTCCATGGTGCCAATGGGTTTGACAGGGGAGTTATTCACACTATTGTTAAGTTAAGTTCAGCAAATACACAACTCATCAAACGAACCACCAAACAGGAGTTCTGACCTCCGTCCACTGGCTTCCCGTGCAATTTAGGATGGATTTTTAGATTTTAAAATGGACTTGCTCCACCTTATTTGTGTGACATGGTCAGCTAACCAGCGTCTTCTGGATGATCCAGACGCAAAAGTAAAAGGTGACCAAGCTCTGAAACAAACTGCCCAACAAGAAATGTCAGCCATTTTAAATCCTTGCTGAATCCCACCTCTTCTCAGTTTTTTTTAGCTTTTAAGTCGGGTTGAATCTGAGCTTCTTGGTTGGGTGGACATGTGGAAATAAGAGAATGAATGTGTATGACTTTCTTTTCTTTCTTTAATGGTTGCTTTATCCTGATTTAATCCACTTAATTCATCGTCTGTAAAGGACTTTGGTAAACTATGGTTGTTTTAAATGAGCTATATTAATACATTTGATTTTAACATTTTAATAAGTGTGGCAAATGAACTAAGACAGGAGGAGCAGTTAGCCACCACAACTATGACTGAATGGAAAATGGTGTCAATTGCAGGTTACAGGTCTTCTTCAATAGCACTATTTTCCATTTTGAGAGGAAAATAGAAGGTAAAGTACGGCACATGTGAGCGGACACCAGTTTGAGCCTGGTTGCGTGTGACGGACTTCCAGTTTCAAAAACCTGACACGAGTCAAACTGTGATACTGGAGGTTTCAAAACAAGAGTTCACCTCGACAGCTATATTGAGGTCTTCTTCAATGGAACATGATGTCAATTTTGTAAATTGTGCTCCTATTTAAAAAAGGAAATCATTACGTTACATTAGACACCACGTGTGATAACGGCTCATTTGCTTTGCAAATGTTCACTTTTCATACACAGCCTGAGGACGGAACGTTTACATTTCCAAGCATTTTTACCTGAAAGGCCATTGAGTTGGCGAGAGCGAGGAAGATTTGCAGGGGGAGGGAAGCCTTATAGGACCTGTGGCTCCATAATCTGTGAGCACCTGCCGTCACTCCGAGGGCACTGATGAGGTAGCACACCACAGCTGGAGGAAAGAGGAGGTGGAAAGAACAACAGTCTTAGCACAAACCTGTTACCATCACACTGAGGCTAATCTTACAGCCCTGGGAGCAGAGTCACTGGGACACACCACGTTCTTTCCATTACAGTCATTACAAAGTCAGCCAAGTCAGGAGATGGGACGGGTCGGCGGGAGCATGCGGTTCTGTCTGCCCCTCACAGTTTTGTTGTTTTCTAAAAAAATGCAGAAGCCCAGACGAGACGGCCCAGGATTTGACAAGTGGCAAAGAGCATTCTGTTGTTGTGGTACCACACGGCACACAATGGGGCGACTATGGGAAGGGCGATTGTTCTTTGTCTTCCCCAGTGAAATAATATGCAGCTCAGCATTGCAAAGGGAAATTATGCAGTGCCAGAGTGGATACAAAGTGGAGGCTGTACAGGACAAATCTGAGTCATGCCTCTATTTATATATCGTCTATTTATCAGGTATGAGGAGAGATGGCTACTTTGTCACATTTAGCCCGACCAAAATAATCTCAAAGCATAATATTTGTGATAACTGTCTCGATTCTTAACCGTAAATGTAACACATTTGTCCACATCTGAGCACATAAGCTGGAAACTTGATGAACAACTGAGACTTAAGTTAAAAAAATACAGTACTCATGTTACCTAAGTGAAAAAATATGATCATTATAAATCATGAGGTCTCTCCCCTGTTGTGGTACTTAATAAATAAATAAATAAATGACTGTATAATGGTGAGCTAGACTGTCACACAATTAACACATCATTGATTTTCTCTATACATTCTTATTTCAAGAAAAACTATAACCCTAAACCATCTAAACTCAATGGTCAACCCTTGGTTTAATATTCAATGGAGTAGATTTAAAATGTGATGGAGTTTATGTTTTATTATTATTACCATTATGTTTGCACAGCTTTAAAAAAAAAAAAAAAAAGGTTGAGAATATCGGCAAAATGTCCAATATTGTGCATCATAAATGTGTCTTTGGGTGTGTCATAAATCTACTGATATTTATTCTCAGATAGATTTTTCAGCTTCTGAAACGTTAATATTTCCCTGGTTTATTTCATTAAAACTGAATCGTGTTTGTTTTTTTGTGGACAAACATCATCATCATCATATCACGTTTGGGGAAACGCCAGTCAACATTTTCTGGACCAAGCAACTAAATAATTGACAAATGAATCGATTAAAGTAATCATTTGTTGCAGCCCCATGTGTTTAAATGTACAAACGTTCATTTTAAACACAAACAAAACAGTTTGAGCTCCTAGGAAGGGAGCAAATTGGAGTGGAGGCTTCCAGGCAGGGTGTGTGTGTGTAATGAAAATCACAAGGCCAATGTGACTCATTCTCCATTATTCTCACTGACACGACCCTCCAGGCGCTTGTCTACTGTAGATTTACTGTATGTGCATAGATCACACGCCATCAGCAGTTTGTGGCCTTCAGTAAACATCCGGATTAAAGACAAAATGAAAAAACCGGCTCCACATCAAAGCCTGCGACTGTTTTTTTTTTTTTAATGAATTTCTCTTTTTTAAATAAATACTTACACCATGCTAGAGTTGGAACAGACGCGGAAGGGAGGACAACGAGTCCATACAGTGCACCGACGTGCAGGAGGGACATGAGAATGATATTCCTCCACACCGGCGTCCTGGGCGGTTTAGGTCCCTCTTTCTCCACATAGGTGTCGTCAAAAACATCTTCCACCGTCGACGTCTCTGCCGCCGCGGCGGCGGTGGCGTTGACGGCCTCGGCTTTCTGGCGCTTGTCGGCGCGGTGGCCCCTCGTTTCCGTCTCGGTCATTTTTGCTGCGCGGTTTCTGTAACAGCAGGAGGGGGAAAATGGATAAGTTGCTGAGTGAAAATGCGCACAGCAGGAGCAGCGGGAGCGCAGATAAGAGGAGGAGGAGGAGGAGGGAGGAAGGGAAGGAGGGAGGAACAGCGGCTGGATGTGAACATGCAGCGGTTACTTGTCGCGGGTTTTTTTTTTGCTCTGCAGCTGCAGCGCCCTCATCCACGTAGTGGCTGAAGAAGAAGAAAGCATCATGACATGTGCGGCCCCCTGCCGGACTGATGTGGTATTGCAGCTGGGCCTCAGATAAATATGAAATGCTTCTAATTACTATCTTAGTCTGTACAGATGTTTTTTAATGTTTATTTCAATGTTATTTGGACATGGACCTCATAGAGAGTGACCAGATTCCGACACAGTAAATGAGAGACAAAGAGAATGTTTATGTGGGACAATGTGGGACGCCTATTATCGGTGTTGAGAAGTTGTGTAAATGTTGATAGACTGTCTATTTGCCTTAAAAAATAAAATTAAACACAGGATAGACTGTATGTATCAAGTATACTACTGGTGCTTTATAAAAGCTATGGACTATAAAATATACTAACAGTCAAAGGCAATTTAAAAAAAAAACACTATCATTTACAAGTGTAACAACACATAGGTGATAAATAACTAAATACATAAGTATTGTAATTACTTTAGCTGGCTTGACCCAGTTGCAAGTCCAGTATTTTCCCCTTTTTTTGTTGTAGCTGCATCTTCTTTTATTTGCTTATTTAACATTTTCAAATATGTCTCATTTGTGACGGACGACGAAGAGGGAGGCAGTGCCCTGTGTTTAACATCTTGATTGACATCAGACAAGCAGCTCTTGCAGCAACAGCCCGCCTCCTTTTTACAGAGCTGTCTGATCAGATGAATACTTTTAGGAAAGCATTAGTATCGATTCAAATAAAATGTGGGACATTTTCTCAATATGTGGGGTGTGGGACAGTGCAGGCATGGTCACCCTGACCTCTGTCACAAAGCTGTTCCTGTTTATATTAGCCTCTTCTTACATCAGTTGTTACTTTTTAACTTTTCATAGTGTTTTGTACCAATTTCAAGCGCATTGTTTTAAACATGCTTGGTTTTCCGTGACCTGACAGTATTTGTAATTTAGGCAAGGTGCCGCCACCTTGTACTATAATGTGGCTGCAGTGGCCATAACAGACACACCAGCAACATGTGGGAGCAAACAAAGGTGAGCAGCATTCTTTCTGGTCTGCACAGGCCACATGGCTCCCTGAAGCACTCAGAAAGCGGTGAATGGGTGAGTCCTATCATGTTAGATGCACTATGCAGGCTCACCATCACATTTTGATCTTGTTTGAATGGAAGCATCCTCTCTATTTGCACTTTATATACATACATGTATATATTGCTGTCTACCTGACCAACATACAGTTCAGGTGATTTATTTTGAAGTGCCACGAAAGGGAGCTTGCATCTTTGGATGTCATAATTTATAATAATCTTATTTAAGATTCTTTCTTTTTCACTTCAAAATGTTTGGAGCATTAGTTCATTGAGTTCCTGCGAAGGTGATATATTTTCCATAAATCACCTTGAATTTCCTTGCTCTAGAAATACACGATTAAATTTGTCTTGCTTTACTCTAACTTGAGAACATTATTCATATATTTGACTAACAGGATTCCCTTGTTTATAAGCAAATGTTTGGCCTGTATTATTACACAGAAATTATACATCAAATCACTTTTATTGTCCTAACAAATGTGTTGATTATATAAGGTTATGGGAAAAGGTAAATGCCCACACAGGACAAAAGATGCAGGTATGGGTTGATTTTGGCATTTTTTAATAATTGGTTATTTAAAAGAATATTACAATTTTTGCCTATAGGTTTGATTGTCTGTTCTTACCAATTCTATGGGGGCTAAATAAGCCATCTTGGATGTTAATCTGGTCATATGTGCACCCACAGTTCTACACACATAAGAGTATCTATTTACATTATTTTTGATTGATATTTTAATTGTTTCTTACCCAATCTGGATCTTTATTCACCAAGTGCTCTGCAGAAGTTGATTTCTTACAGAGGAAAAATACCAAAGGTGCAGCCGAGGATCCGGGCAAAGTGTGAAATTTAGGTTAAAGAATTTGAAAAATGAAGACGTGGTGCGTTGATGCTGGGTTTCTGAAGTCCTCTCATACAAGCCATTCTGAGGACGCTTAAAAGCAGCTGATGATGATGATGATGAAGTAGATGTTATCTGCTCTGCTTTCCATTGGCTGTTTGCTTAACTGATGTTGACCGCCCTCAGTTTGTTTTATTATCTAAGAATCTTATCATATGAAGAAAACATAGCCGTTGCCTAATCTTTCATATGAACTTCTTCGCCATTTTATCTGAAAACCATGCAAAGGTCGCAGACACCATGATGTCATTGTGCATGCAACGCCATATACTGTATGTATGTCGTACAGATATGCTCATGGAGCCCCCAAGCAGAAGTGGGGCTGTATTAAACATGACAACCAAGAGATGTTTCATATGTAAAAGGAAAGTTTTTATTTAATGTACTCGTGCACATAATCACATCACATCATATTTTTTATTCTGAACTCTAAAACATGAGATTGCACATGCACATGAACCCCAGCACCCTTGTGGTGAGTTCCTGTGAGGCTACAAAAGTTCATTTTCTCTGGGTCAGTCTGGCTCATTCTGGCTGATTTAACCACAATCTTACCATTACTTCACTCTGGAGATAATACAACATCCGATCTTCAACCCCTGTTGCAATAAATGACCTCACTTAAACGATGGTGACCGCAGCAGGGGGAGCAAATGTGCTGCTCACACTGTACTCATACTGTTTTATGACCCTCGATGAACTGGAATGAATGTGATGAGGTTGGGTAACAGCTGTTGGAAGCCAGTGTTTATTAGAGGGATGGAGTGAATCAGGCTGCAACAGCACCACCTACTGCACAAACACTGCCACTGCAGGTCAAAGACAGGGGAAGTACAGCGGGGATGATGTAACACATTATGACCAGGCATGATATAAAGGCTGTGACATACTTTTCTTATACTGACTGATAGGAGCTGCAAATAATCATCATTTGTAATTGATCAAACGGTTGATTATTTTCTTAATTGATCAAGTACTCCACAAAATGTCAGAAAATGTTCATCAGCGTTACCCAAACCTAGAAATTATGTTCTCAAATGTCTTGCTTTATCCACAAACTGAAAATGAATCAGTGAACAAGTGCTGCTGGCAAAGCATTAAGGGTCCAGTTTGTAAGAATTAGTGATAATTGGTGGCATCTAATGGACAGACTGCAGAATGCAAAAAATATATAGACTCGTCTACTCACCTCTTACTTTCCCAAGCATTTCATGAAACTACGACAGCCTTTGGGATGTAAACACTCTTTCACAACATTCCCCACTCTCCTAGTTCATTTTTCTATTTTGTGGTTAATGCAGCTGAAGATGGCAGCCTTCATAAAGCAAGCCTCATACCATAAGTGGATTAAAAATAATTATATTTTAAAGCAAATATACACTTACACAAACAGCTTTAAAGCCCTCCATCTGCTACCTCTCAAAGAGCAGCACCAGTTCACAGTGAGGAGTGTGTGGAAACATGTCCACAGGCACAGCTAGAGTTGGAGTGAACGCATCTCCTGTGAGTTTTTTCTGCAGGTCCGGTGCACAGCAAAGCTCCCTAAAGTTCCTCATAGCCTCTCCATCTGGCTTACAGGAAACATAGACCAGCCGGTGGATACCAGGTTGGTTCCGTAAAGCTCGGACCACTCGGTGGTGCAGGCCAGCCCGGGCAGGGTTGACCACAGCCGTGAGGCCTCCATCTGTGGGGCTCAACTGAGACATGAGGACAGGCAGCACCACCTCTGCCTTCCCAGGGATAAACTCGCAATTTAGTACATTATTGAAAGCTGCATTGTGTCGTGCGTCTTCCACAGCTTGTTCTACGAGCTCTATACCAATGATTCTGTCCACTCGGGGGGATACAATAATGCCGATAGCACCAGTCCCACAGCACACGTCCAGAAGAGTACCACCAACTTTTGGTTGTCCACCACCTTGCCCGGTGTTTGGGGTGCACAGATCTCTCACTGTGCCATACAGCACCTCAGCAGCGGCTTGGTTCACCTGGAAGAAGGCGTCAGGAGAAATGCGGAACTTGAAGCCCAGAACCTGTAAATGACAGAACAACAATATGGGTAAAACTTGATGTAGACACGTGGATTACAGAATGTATCATCATAAGAGACAAATCCCAAACTATGAGGGGTGTAACACATACATACATACAATCTCATAACTAATACTACTGCTCCAGGTACAGTCTTTTGAGTTCCCGGTTCTCAGTCATGTTGCATAAGTCATATCTCAGTTTTCAGGTCATTACCGCACGTGTCGTATTTTACAACAGCTGTGATTAAGTAATCACCCCGCGCAGTAAAATTTAAGCCAGTTAAATTACATCAAGATGGATAACAACTGTGACTGCAGTTAACCACCCTGAGTCAATGGTTAAAGGTCTGTATTTATATAGTGTTTTTCAAGTCTCGGTGACATCGCCAACCACTCCACATGAAAGTTTTGACATCCACACGCATTCATATAATAAATACATATGACACATAAACTAAATAGGCTGCACTTTTTCTACCACACATCTGTCTCATACAGTCAGGCGTGATTTGACACATTCTAAGGTAAAACACTTACCTTAGTGCTGTATTATACCTCATGAGTGTTTCTGCAATGCATAATCATTATATCCATGTTGAACATTAGTTATTTTGCATTTGAAAAATGTCATTAGGGCTGCTACTAACGATTATTTTCACAACTGATTGATCTGTCGACTGCTGTCTCGATTCATCAAGTAATCTTTTGGTCCTCAAATGCCTTGTTTTGTCCACAAACCACAATTATTCAGTTTCAATGATTTCTTTGTTATATGGAGCATATTATTCCCCATTAATCTAAAATTCTGCCCATTACCTCATCATATATGTGTGGCTGACCATGTAGGAGATGATAGGGGGATTCCTCATGAGTGCAGCGGGTCATGTTAGTCTCCTGGAAGAACAGTGAGTCCAGCTGACACACTGATCCAGGACCCTTTGTGAAGTAATCCACCAGGTCAGCCTTATTGACTGCCACCTCGTCTGGGGTGAGTGTCTGTGGATGGAAGTACACTATAGCCATGGTGTGACCCTCAGTGTTGGTCCTGACTGTGATCTCTCTCCAGTGACCTCCAGTGTGAAACAGCAGGCATGGCTCTAGGGAAGAGAGGCGTAAGAAGTTCTGGTAGCATCTGGCTACCAGTTTGTGCTTCTCTGGCATGTTGAGCAGGTGGTCCCCGTTGACACAAATGATGTTTCGTTGCCTCCATGTGCCCACGTAGAATCCAACTGTCTTTGCATTTCCATCCACTCCTCTATTGACAGAAAAAGTAGACTTGTTGCGGTAGCCATCCCTGACTGGGGAAGGCAGGATAGGCAGGACAGGGAAGCTGACTTTACTACTTACAGGTGATGAGGATTGTGATTGGAGGTCACCTGAAAGATGCCCAGAGAGCTGAGACAGTATCTGTAGCTGGTGATTTTGCTTGAGCTCAAGTTGCTCATCATAGCTCAGCCTCCACAGAGGAGTGACCACATCAGCCAGCCTTTCCTCCAACGACAGCTCAGTGGCTTGACTTTTTCCGCAGCGTTTTTTTGACAGTGATTTCCTTTCAGCTGAACTAGTGCTATTAGTTGAAAACAACTGACAGGTTTTCCCAAAATAACAAAACAAATTGCGTTTAATAAAAATTGACCTGCTGCATAAACATGCCGGAGCCATTTTGACTTTAGAAGAAGTTCCGTACAAACCGAAGCAAACAGAAGCAACAAAACAGACTTTAAAATAAATGCCTCGACAAGGTTATTTTCGATTCAAGTGTGATGACGTCTAATTCACGAGCCTGGGAATATTTGTTTTATCACGTCATTTCCGTGCGTCCCCTCTCGAGGCAAGTAAACATTTCCGCTTGTGTCGCGATGGACTCAAACAAGGACGAAGCGGAGCGCTGCATCAAAATAGCCCTAAATGCGATCAGCGGCAATCAGCCAGACAAAGCCAGGAAGTTTCTGGAGAAGGCCCAGCGCCTGTTTCCGACGGGTCGAGCCAAAAGTACGTCGAATAAACGTCGGTTTCGGGTGTGGTTGTGTGTCTGACGGTGGGCCATCGCCATGAAACCGAATCAGCTGGTATTAGCTTAGCCATCTTAGCGTTACGCCACTTGCTCCAAGCCAACATCAGTATTTGTAATTTTGCTTACACTTGACAACACTTTCACGCACAAATGTGTCTCATTTACTTACTCGCGTAAATCGATGTTTGTATTCTCGCTGGTCACATTTACGCAATTAACGTTCTCTCTAGTGGCTACACTGTTTACAGCTGTCAGCGTAGTGTTAGCTACGCTAATATAGCCTTTCCAGTTGTAGTGAGTGGCTTCACAAGTATTCGTTTAAAATCGAATTCACAAATCAGATCGGTTTCTAAATTAATCTGAACGTTATGAATCTGCGCTACATATATGTATATTTAAATATGTGTTTCAGCGGTCGTGTGTAAACAACTGACTAAAATGCAGTAATGTATGCGTATTTTTAAAATGTTAAGCTCTATTGTCATAATTTCTCATGTCAAGTCAAGAATAATGCAGGCCTACATTGTAGACTAATTTTAGTTACAAAATGCACATTTTTATTTCCCATTGTTATTATTTTTGTTAACTAATAAGCCCCCAGATTAAGACTGCCATCTATCTACTTTTCAGATCACTCCATGTGATGTTGGTATTCTCTGATTTATCATTCTATTCTTCCTCCCCTCATCTCTCATCAATGTGGTGATATACAGCACATGCAATTCAGTCTTAACTGTCTCGACCATGAGTGCTAAAAAAGCTGCTAATCTTAAAATGCAAACATAAAAATGTTGAAAGTGATTTATCAGTTATAGTTCCAGGTCTCGATAGGACAGCATCCGAGTCTGCCATTTACTGACCTCTGTGCTCGAGAATAAACTGACTGGTAAACACACACTTGGTCGTCATCTCTGAATAATAACATGGCTCTGCTTTGTTTCCAGACTTATTGGAGTCATTATCCCAGAATGGAAAGCCTCCAGAGGAGAACGGTGCTTCTATGAACGGCGATGGGCCCACGATGAGGCACCGCAGCCACGGAGACGAGGCTGATATGTCCACACGTGCAGCGACAGACTCGGCCAAGCCCTACACCGCAGAGCAGCTGGAGGCTGTCAGGAAGTCAGTGCAAATATCAGTTCTGTGGTGTTAAAAGATTAGCATTAATAATTTAACAAAAACATGTCTGTGTGTTGTGTGTTTTTTTGCCTCAACTTGCCAACCACTTGTTGCACTCTTGTTTTTCACTGCAGAATCAAAAGCTGTAAAGATTATTACCAAATTCTGGGAGTTGAAAAGACGGCCTCTGAGGAGGAGCTTAAAAAGGCGTACAGGAAGCTGGCTTTGAAATTTCACCCGGATAAAAATCACGCACCTGGAGCCACAGAGGCTTTTAAAGGTAAATTAAAAGGTCTACTCTGCGGCTGTTCTATGAACAACACATTAACTATATGTTTTATGCACTACTTGGTCTTTGTGTGTGTCATTCAGCTATTGGTAATGCCTATGCGGTTCTAAGTAACGCTGACAAGCGAAGGCAGTATGACCACTATGGAGAGGAGCGGTCACACCCAACTAGACAGCATCGTGATTTTGAGGCAGATATTTCACCTGAAGACCTTTTCAACATGTTCTTCGGTGGAGGCTTCCCATCAAGTAAGTAGAGGCTTTGCCTGTTATTTTAGCACATCACACATCCTTACTGAGGAACCCATTTGATATATGAGTTGCCACCAGCTAGCCATCAGCAGCTGTTGTTGCTATTACTGCAACATTAAGTGTTGAAGCCTTGGTTCAACTCAGCCTGTATCATTTACTGTTCTCTGGTTTATGTATGAGAGAGTGAGTTGTCTAACTGACTGTTCAGACTTCACGCTCCTTTTTCAACAAGCCCCTTTTAAGCTTTCCTGTGCAAAAATGAAGCCAGTGTCAGTGAAAATACAAGTATCTTCATCTCATCATTATTATCTCATAATTTCTTTACAAAATGTTTTTATCAGATTCACAGTGAGTGGCACAACTATGCTTTGCTTAGTGATTATCACTGGAGTTATGTTGATTTAAAAGGGGTTCATGCTTAATCTGTAATGTCTTGCAGAGTCAAAAACACACTGATAGGCCACTACATTAAATAAGAAAGCCCCAATCAGTGTATTTAATCTCCAATCCCCAGTAAAATAAATAACATTCCTGACTAAAGTTTAGAGAGTAGGAAAGATTCCTCTCATACAGTATGCCTGTATTGCTGCTGGATGAGAGAGAGGGGGCGGGGTGTCAGAATTTCTCTGTCAGCTAAACCAGTGGGCTTTGTTTGTGTACATGTCATTTTAACTGCAGCCCAAATGGTGAGATAATTGCTTCTCTACATGTTTGTTCCACAGGCGGTTTGATACCTGAGCAGTTCCATTTATATTGCAGAGAAACACTGACGGGTGTCGTCATTGCAAACTTGAGTTCCGATCAGTTTAAAAAATGTTTTAAAAAAATGCCCCAGATTGTCTCTAATCCGATTGAGATTAGGATCAGGACATCCCTATTATTGAAAGTAGTAACCTGTTTTGTTTAGGCTTATCAGTGTACACAGTTTGCTTGACCAGCTTGAACTCCACCTTCTAGAGATCAGATCTCAAGTTGACAGCCTTAAGGACGTCACTTGAGTGAGTCTCCACATATGTCTCAAGTGACTGCTTGTGATAAGATGTCACTGACCTGCTCTACATGCGAATAAATTTAAAGCCAAGTCTGACTGTACCGACTCGTTTGATGTCAGAAGTAGTTTGAGTTAGTGGGTCAGAGGACGTCCACTGAGGCAGCGGCGGTCCTTCACTGTGCCTCAGGACACACTTGCATGCTCAGAGCATGATGGTCTTTCATCTTGTTTTTTTTACTGCTGTATCTGTCCACTCATGATCAGATCATACATGACAGATCTGAACATGACTTTGTTTAATGTTGTGCAATCAGCTACAGTGACTGATTACAATGTGTTTTCTTAGGTGTTGATTTTGCGTGACTTTGAGTCACACCATTGTTTGAGTGCTACATAATCTTGTGTGGTTTTGATTTTTGTTTTTTTACTTTTCAGGTAACGTACATGTTTACAGAAATGGAAGAATGCACTTTGCACATCACAACCGGCAAGAACGACGAGAACAACAGAGAGATGCAAGTCCTGCAGTGTTAAATACTTAAGTTTAACTCAAGCCAAGTTCACACTGTATGATTTACAGCCTGATTTTCCATATAAAATTCACAAGATGTGACTCCCCATAACCAGCATGCGATTGGCAGTTATTAAGTATTACAGAGATGCCCCAACATGCCACAGAAACTGATCTCTTTTATGGCCACATAGAGCACTATTTCAGCAGCCAATAGATGTTAAACCACAAAATTAAGCTTTATTTCCCTTTCTATGTGTTTTTATGATGAGGCAAAGAGTCTCACTACATGATCCACATCGATCCTTTAACTTTGAAAGCTGTGGAGTGTGAACTTGGCTTTAAATTACATTCCAGCTAATGTTTTGTCTGACCTCAATAGTAACTGGGTTTTTTTTGTGCACTCTGTATAGGGAGGTCTGGCTCTCTTTGTCCAGCTGATGCCCATCTTAATCCTCATCATTGTTTCTGCTCTAAGCCAGATGATGGTCACTCAGCCTCCCTACAGCCTCAGCTACCGGCCGTACGTGGTTCAAACACTCTGTCTGCGCTCTGTGCTTGTGTTAAAAAAAAAGAAGACCAAAACACATTGACATCTGTCTCACTCTGTTTTTGTGTCTCTTATGCTTTAGTTCAGCCGGACATATTCACAAAAGGCATACATCCTATCTGAAGGTTGCGTTCTACGTGGGAGAACATTTCACTGAAGAATTTACGGGGAATAATCTGAAGAATGTTGAGAGGAGCGTAGAAGAAGACTATATCTCCAACCTCAGAAACAACTGTTGGAAAGAGAAGCAGCAGAGTAAGTTGGATTATTTACACTAGTTTATTTATCAATTCATCTGCCAGGTTTTCTCTATGAGCGGACATCTGTAAGGGTGTAAAGTTGGTTTGTCAAACTTGCTGTTGTTGATTCACTTCATCTCCAGATCAGTTGTGGTCTCTATTTCACAGGTATGCACTGAATACCCACTACGAAATGGCCAGGATTTCTGTATAACCATTTAAAATGGGCAAGGATGCGTATGAAGACTGTTTTTTAACGTCACTTGCCCTCAAGGGGACGTCATTTTCACCAGAAAACTAAACAGAATATAACCTTCATTGTTTTCTCACTACAGTAGACCACACTACATCCAGATATTGCAACTACTCTGTATTTTTTTTCTTACTTAGTTCCCTGTAGAAATGCTGTGATACCTCCATTTTGAGTTCATTTCAGCAGCTTAGAATATAAATAAGTTTTTTGTATAATACATGTGGAAATAACCAAACGTATTTCAGGAAAATTTTCAGAGATGTGCAGAAGGGCCTCGTACAGTAATGGATCATAATATATGATATGAATTTGACATTTGAATTGTAACACCTAAAAGTGGCGTGCTGACTTGCTGTCCTCTTGTGTTTGCAGAGGAAGGCCTACTGTATCGTGCTCGGTACTTCGGGGATTCTGAGTTGTATCAAAGGGCACAGAGAATGGGAACACCCAGTTGTTCCAGACTATCTGAGATTCAGGTCATGGTGGACGGCTAGAAGTCACTTGCACATACATGGGGTAAGCTGCACAAAGACGTTCTATCTGATGATCTACCCAACCTTCCAGATACATTCGCATTTCTTCACCATTTTTATTGTGACTTTATTTTAATATATGGGCCTTCTTAGATGTCAAAGTTTCCCCATAAGCATTTTACTGCACACAGAAGGGCTTTTAAAACAGCACCTGCACCTAGCACAGCTGCATTAACATGTGATTTCAGAACTTTGACCAATAAGAACGCATCAATAGAGGTGACACATGGGTCACTACGGATGGATTTGCTATATTGAGCAGGGGTCAAGTCTCTGAAATTATCAGCAAAAAAAGAAAGCGATACATCCTCTGAATCATCATATGAAAAGAGGACGGATTTGTAGTTTAAAGACTTTAAAAAAAAGAATAGCTTGTTAAGTAGCTTAAATATTTAGAATTGCCTGTGTGACGTATTTCTTTTTGTAGCTGCTCCTCTGATACAGAGTGTTGCACAAGTCACAAAGTTGACAAAGGACTTGAGTAAAGGTTTGTCATATGGATTATTTAATTATTGGTTCTTTTGCTCTCCTCAGGTTCCTCACTACTTGAATCTGATTAGAAGAAATCGTCCGGAGCCCACTCGAATTGGAGTTCAAACCAAGAGAATCAAAAATGCCTTATGTGCAGTGGGCGACAGACCTCATCAGGGAACCCTTCTGCACCTCCATGTAGACTGACTCCCTGTAGAACTGTGAGAAGCTTTGATTTGACCGCTGACATTTTTCTTATTCTAGTGTCTTCAGGATGGCGAGAGGCCACGTGGGCATCACGGTGGAAAAGTAAAGAGCTCATTTGAAAGGTTACAAAGCTGCTATGTTAAGCTTTCTCTCTCTGTCCTGATCTTTTTTTTTGTTTGTTCCTTAAAACATTTTGAGAAAACCTCATGGCCTTCTCATAGGTGTATGTCTGAGCCGCTCGCAAGGAAAGTGTGTAATTTTTATAGTTCTTACCCATGTAAATATTCATCTTACTTTTAACAGTGCAGGGTTTATTGAAGTTAATATCATATAAGACGATGTTATGTGGATTTGCTTGTAGTCTGTCGGATGAGTATTGAGAATCATTGCACAAATAAAAGTAAACCATATTTATTAAATTAATACAGGACTATTGTACAAAAGTTTTCTTTTAAAATTAAATTTGTCCAATGATTAATGGGTGCATTGTTGTTTTTTTTCATTTTAATCACTCACACACACTCTTTCTCTGGTTATTACAAACTGATGTGTCTCAAATCCATACTGCAGTTTTTATTAGTCACAAAGTATTGATGTTTCTTTTCTTAAATGGCCGAATTGCAACTTTGTGTTGGATACAATGTTAAAAAGTAGTTTCCGTATTATAATGGCAAACAGTATTCGATAATCAGTGAGTGCAACATGTGAGCATCTTGTATAAAAGCAATGTGGATATCGTACGAAGATATGAAATTGTGACAAAATGTAGTAGAAAATAATTTATTCACGTTCTTCAAGTCGTTCAAGGTACAAAACAAGTTTCAGGGCATAGTATTTGACTATCAAATACACAAGCCATGTTAAGACACGAGTCGCTGAGTCACCTGTAACCAGGTGAGAAATGAAGTGATATTTGCAAATTCATTTACAAAACAAATTGACATTTCTGTTGCTTTTCTTCATGTTCAACATGAGCTTAGTTCAGTTTATCTGGGGGGGAGTGTTTGGTCAACAGCACTCCTCAATCAGCAGCTCCCCTGAACAATACAGTTTCTTTTTGATGGCCCTGAAGCTCGAACTCAGCCTCAGAGTGTTCCGCTGCCTCTGAGATGTTCCAGCCGTCTGCCGGGACCGACTCCCCTTGAAGAGCTTCTTGACTTTTGGCCACAACCCGCTGGTCTCGAGCCGCAGCACGAGAGTCACGTGGAAGGTCGGCACCACGGAGGCATCTACTGCAATTTGGTCAACGGTGCATAGGGAACCCTGATCCCCCCTGTCCACACACAGGTCAATGAGTGCTCCCCTGAGGCCACAGGGCTCACACGCAGCCAGGTGGAGCAGCTCCTGACTTAAACTGTGCAGGAGACAGTCAGGTAAAAGGAGTTTAGAGCAGTCCAGGATGTGGGGCGCATCGGCCAGACTTTGTGTGATGGTTTCTCGTACTTCTGTAGCCAACGTCTCCTCCAGTGGATCACAGAAGAAGCTGCTCTCATACTCCAGGGACATGTCTGCTAGAGAGCCTGAAACAAAAGAATTACAGTCTTGAGTTATTGTGTTAAATCTGTTTTGCAGGACAAGGACAAGTCACTTTTACATGTACGTAACATGAACTGTGCAAGTGATATAAACCTGAGAGAACGTGTAGGTTTCTAACTTGCTTTTAGAGTACAGTTAGGGGGCATAGCTAATGTCCTCAGGTAGATTGTTCCAGAGAGTGGGCCCATAATGCCTGACTGTACCTTCTATAATGAATCTGTAGAAGATGCCAGAACTCTGAACTCCCCTTTGAACTTTATATTGTAATAGTTCTACTGATTTAGAATATCAGCAGGTCATCAGTTGACAACAACCGCCCCCCACCCCCAATCGTCGTTGTCCTTTTCTTTTGCAACGTGCAGGTAAACAGAGTTCCAACAAAGAAGGGCATCATTTGCATGAAGAAGGCAAACTTTGAAGACAATGGGGGGGCAGTTGGAACCAGACAAAAGCAGATGACACTCACCAGATTCGCTCCTGCAGCACTGGTCTGCTGCGACCCTCTGATTGATCCCCTTCAGCTCAGTGAGCCTCTGCAGCAGGCTGCCCCAGGACAGGCGCTTTGAGCCCCGGTCCTCAGCTGGAGAGGGAGGAAAGCTGCCATCCAGGGAATTATCGAAAGAAAAAGAAGACATCTTCAAAAACATATAGAAAAAGAAAGTGCTGCGGTGTCCTCCGGCAGTGGGACCTCTGAGCCAGACCAGCTGGAAGACAGTGTCTGCAACAAAGGGACAAAGCAATAAATACCCAAAACATCGCCCCGCCCACTTCTTTTATCACCCAATCAGATTGCAGCACACGTCCACACATCTGAACCCTGCCTGGTAACATTTTTGGTTGTCTTTGATGAAACGAAGCCCACCTCCCCCAACAAGAGCCCGTCTGACCCCCCTCCCAACTTTAAACCTCTACACAACAAGTATTAATTCATCCAAATGATCAGAAATTCATCAATATCTGATAGTTTTATTGATAATGTAATATGAGTGACGTCATGTGCAATTAAAAACCCATTTATAGTTACTCAAGAATCGGGAGAAAAGTGACATGACGATGATGATGATGATGATGATGACGGATCTGGGGAAGGATCGTGACCGTGCAGATTGACACGTAGGCCACGGTGAGTGTTTGCTTCAGTTGCCCAAACGTCATCGAAAGATGGGAAGTTTGAGATTTAAAGTTTCATAACTTTGTATTTGTATTGAACTCTTCATACACATAAGTAACCCAAAACCTCTCAAATCAGGGACTATTCCATCGTGATCATACTTATAATTATAGTTTAGCATACATATATTTCCAAATTAAACATAAAACAAAGTGTTGATTTTCTTTCTAAACCTGTATTTTTGCGTTTATCTCCATTTAAACTACACATATCAACTGTTTTTAACAGTCTTTTATTTTGGAAATGTTTATTAAGTTGTTGTTTTTCTTTCCAGACCATTTTGTGTTTGTTATCATTTAAACTACACATATCAACTGTTTTAACTGTCAATTATTTTCATAAATATTTATTAAGTTGTTGATTTTTCTTTCCAGACCTGTATTTTTGTGTTCAGTTCTATTTAAACTTCACATATCAACTGTTATTTACTTTTCTTTCTTCTCATTTATTAACCAAATAGGCTGAATCCCAGGTTTAGAGAAACAGCCTGGTCTGAACAAACTTCTCCTCTGACATCTCCTGACTTTGTTCACCTTCCCCCACCCAAGGAAAGAAAAAACACACCTCCCTGTCCTGCAGTGTTTTCTTAAAGCCTGTGGAGTAAAATGCAGTGTAACATTTGCTGTTAAAGCACAGGCAATTTAAAACAACCAAAATGGTTTTTTTTAAAAGAGTTTTAAGAATAATAATTAAAACTCTTTGACATTTGGTAAAACAAAATAATTTGATACTTCTAGCTTGGAGAAGTTTTTTACACTACCTTAGAAATATTTCTTCACTGGAAAAATCTACTTATTCTAGCAAAACTGGTTCAGACAAATGAGGAGGACATTTAATTATTTGAAGACAGTATCACAAACTCAAGTGGCAGAGCAGAGGTATAAGGGGTGTAATGCACTTGTTTGTCCAGATGGTGGCGCCACTACATCAGAGTTAAATGACCAGACAAAAAAAAAACAGTGTATGTGTTTATTAAGTGCGCGTGCCATTTTGGCATAAACGCTGTCATTGTCAGGACCAGTAGTCCTCATGGGGACCAAAACCTGGTCCTAATGAGGAAGAATCTCATTTATGCAGACATTACAGACAAAACACTGTAAATAACAGGCATTCATTCATTCATTCATTCATGTGGTGGTCACCACCATGCCCTGCATTCAAACATATTTAAAGGACAAATATGCACCATTTATACGCAGAGTAAAAACACACTACTAAGATAATAAATCTGTCGTCTTTACATAAATAAGCACGCAACAAAAGTGCAGTTGCCCCCTCCGTGCACAAGTTAAAAAACTAAAGATAAAATAAAACCAGTAAAACTAAGACCAAGTGAGTGGTTCAATAAATGTTCATTATAGTCTAGTTGTGCAGGTTTTTTCTTCATAGAGGGCAAACACAAGATGTCCCTGAAAACATTATTTGTGTCCTGTCCTGTAAATCAAAACAACAACAATGGAAAAGAGTGACAGTGTCTGGGTTATTGTATTTGGGTTATTATTGTTGTTAGTAACTAAATCTGACTGTAGATTCATTTTTTGAGTCTTACAGACTTGACATAAAAAAGCCAAAGGAAGCAAATAATTGAGTTTCTATTTCCACCTTATTTTTGTCGAGGCGTACACGATGAACTCTGACCACGTGACAAGAGGCACAACAAAGAGCCTCCTGAACATTATTTATAAGTTCTCTTTTACTGTGTCTTGTCTCACAGTGAAGCCGTCTCTCATTTTAAAACCACGTGCATTATTTATTAATGCTGCCAATGTTGTGCTCTTTGTTTGAATAAAACAAGACTTGTTTGCACTCATGACTGCTCTTTAAATATTCAGTCAGTCATTGTGTTTATACAGTACTATAGCATATGTATATATATATATGTGTACAATAACTCACAGAACCTACATTTCAAACATTATAGTCAAGAAAATGTCTGTGTTCACTTAAATACACTTTTTCATTGTTTTTATTCAATCAAGAAGTAACTGAGAATGATTTTTGTGCCAAAGATTTGAACATATTTCAGTTTGGATGACTACAATGACTACAGAGCCAGTCTTTGTTTCCAAATGAAAAGAAATGTAAATGACAATATATGAGAAATTTAAAAAAAAAAGAAAAAAAGAAGACATTTGTAAATTCTTGTTTTTATTTTAAACCTAGCTTTCTATACATCCACAATATTCTTGAGGTTTGTGAACTTCTACAGTTTCAGGTTACGCTCCTGTCGTCCATACTGTCCCGTGTTGACAGCAGCAGCGTCCGTGTTTTGTCCACGAGCATCATCTGATATTTCCACGTCTCTGTCCTGCAGCTACTCTAACCGTCACAATTACCTGGCGCTCCTATACCAAGCATCACATGTAGGTAAAGCGCTCTCGTGTGACTGGCAGGCCGCCGTGTTTCCCCTGCTATCATTAGGGGATTAAATGAAACCCCCTACAGCTCTGGGACTCTAGGATTACGATTTTTAAAAAATGGCTCCAATAGAACATTGTTGGCCTGTCATGTTCTGCCCTCCTCCCTCAAAAAGCCAGGACATGTGACCGTCACCTCTCACATGTCAGCCGCTTCCATGTCTGGCTCAAATATGGGATGTTTAATTTTAATCACAAACGTCCCTTTTGCTTAATTTGACTCATTTCTCTTAGTTTAATTAAGGTCACTGTAAATGAAGCAGACAGCTGCTGCCGAGTCAGTGACGACATCCATCAGCCACAATGTTAAAGGTCCAGTGCGTAAAATGTATTTTCACTGGGCTTCAATTGAAGATGAAATAATTATAATCACTTTTTATCAGCGTACAGACACCTGTAGGAATTGTTTGTCCTTACATTTATATTTATATCAGGAGCTGCATAGGTCAGCTCTATGGAGGCCACTGTTTTGCACCACCATGTTTTTACAGTAGCCCACAATGGACAAACTTCCAACCTCTTTTTATTATTACATGTCATTTTCTTCTTTTCTTTTCTTTTGAGATTTGATTCAGAAGACTTTATTAGTTCCAGAAGGACAATGCATGCAATCATCCGTTATCACATACACATAAACATACAGAATGTCAAGGCCTTGGGTGTCAGACGACAGGGACATAAGAAAGAAAAAAGTGAATTTGACCTGGACCCCGATGCTAATAGAAGGCTACAGAGGTTATCCAGCTTGGAAGGTAAGGGTGTGATGTTGGGCTACATAAATACAATTGACTTGATATTCAGTAGCAACATGCAATTTTACCAGTAAATAAATGGTTAAATAAATGTTACATAATGTACCTTTAAAGACAGTAACTTCATCATATCAGCCACAAACCTTCTGGCTTTTATGCTGTGTGAATTTTAGTCTTCACTATCAATAATTATTATTATTATTACCAAATTACACATGATATACATTTACTGGCCACTTTATTAGTTACATGTAATAAAGGCGCCCTGTGTGGGTTTCTGTGTCATTTCCATCTCCTACCCTCTCACCCTTGTCAGCAAAAAAGAACATTTTCACTCACTTCACACACACACTGGATGTTTTCTCTCTTTTTTGTAAACTCTAGAGATGGTTGTGTGTTAAAAATTCCAGTAGATCAGCAGTTTATGAAATACTCGGACCAGTGCATCGGACACCAACAGCCACGCCACATTCAAAGTCACTTAAATCACCTTTCATTCTGATGCTTCATTTCACCATCTCTACACGCCTAAATGCGCTAAGCTTTTAGCTTTTGTGTTAATGTGTGTACCTAATAAATTGGCTGCTGTTGTACATGGACATGCAAGTGCAGATCTGTTGTCTACACACGACAGTCTAAAAACTATGAGCACAGACGTCCTCCAAATATCAATCTACAGTAAAGGTGTGTGGATTCAGACGCTGCTTTTATCACATTTCTCTGAACTGTATGTATCCATGTGTCGCATCTTCCCCTGCTTTTATCTTTCCTCATAAAACGTACAGTTGTGTTAAGTTAAGCTGGAGAGAATAGCTGATGGCCCGTCTTTGTCTTCAGACTTCAGAGCCTCTTTTCAGGGTGAAAAAAAAAATAGCATCAGTTAATCCAGTACTTAATTACAATCTGTCATTGAGTGCTTTTGTCTGTGGGGACTGACTGAGGTCACAATGGAGGGCGACTCAGTGAGCAGCAGCAGCAGTCCAGTACGTGACTCTAAGCTTTGGCAAGAAAAGGAAACTTTATTTAAAGATTTTATCCTGAAGGAACTCAAGAAATGCTCTTTACACTGAAGAGAGAATCAGTATAGTTGTGCTTGGATCTCATGTCACCCGGCGACATTCCCGCACTGCACACAGGAAATGAATTGTTTTGGGTCAAGACAGACGGAGTCAACAGAGACATTGCACTACTGAAGTGAGACGACTGAAAACAGTTCAGTATATGACTGAAAACACAAAGATGGGAACATGAAAAGGTTTTCAGAAGAGAATTCTATTGCTCAGAAAAACCCATCCGTTCAGTTTGAAAGACAAACTTCTTGCCCTCCCGGCTGCTGCTGTATACACACCAATTCTCCCTCAGTGATAATATTACTTTGACAGAGACGTTTGTTTCTGCCCAATTCTAACTCCTCACTTTTTAAAACCATTTTACTTTTACTCGATAAACTGAATGTTGTAAAAATGTACTGAAGTACAGTAAATGTCATATACTTTTAAGATTTTTACTCAAAGTAACTTGGTAAAAAGCGACTTCAACTTCTACCAAAGTCATGTTCTGGTAACATACTTAGGTACTTTATATAAGACTGTTCACACAAAGACTAAGCAAACATCAGCAACTATAAAATCCAAGCACTGCAGCTTTAAAGTGCAGGAGAGCAACTTCTACTGCAGTCTATATGTAAACACCTGTACATGGAAACTGGTAAAAAATATAATATTTATTTATTATTTTTACCAAAGGCGAGAACTAGTGAATTGTACAATTGTAATTCAGAATAGGGTCATAATTAGTTATTAGCTATGATTCCAATGGGAACAAATTAAAGTAATTTTTCTCAATTCAAATTCAAGTATTCAATATAAGTTTGTCTACATTGCCAAAGCAGATATGACAGTCATTTATTTTTGTTTACATTACATTTACAGATAATTTACACAAGTGAATGTGCAAGCAGAACATACAAGAATTGGAAGAATAAATAACAGATAAATATATACACCTATCTCTCTCTCTCTATCTCTACCTCTCTCCTCTCTCCTCCCCTCTCTCGCATCTCTCTCTCTAACTCTCTAACTCTCCCTCCCTCTCTCCTCTCATGTTGTAAAGGTATAGTCTCTCTCTCTCTCTCTCTCAGTCTCAGTTCAGTTTGGTGGAGTCAGTCAGTGCAGCCTCAGCATCCTCTTCCTCCTCCACGGACAGCCAGTGTTTTGCCAGCACTGATCGCTCGTTTTTTTTTCCCTCCGCTGCCATGGTGGGATTTACGGATATCGCGTGCCTTGTCGTGCCGCTGCTGATGCTCACCACCACCGCGTCCAGCATCCAGTCCGACGCGAAGAGCGCGAAGGAGGCGGAAAAGACGGGGAATTTCATGGATGACGAGCAGTGGCTGTCCACCATTTCACAGTACAGCCGCAAGCTCAAGCACTGGAATCGCTTCAGAGACGTAAGTCCGCCAGTGATGATGAGGATGATGGTGATGATGGAGAGATGCGCGGTAATGCGGTATATGAAAGATAAAAAAAACACTTTCTCAGCCTGACCATCCAAAATAACTTAATGATGCTGTTGTTGGAACATTTTAAATGAACAAACACGTGAAAATGGTCAAAATAAGTCAGAAATGGATTTAGGCTGCCAGAATATACACTATAACCCACTGTAGTGTGTATTAAATGTAGTAAAAACCGAAATATGAGGGATTTGCATCAACCGTCTTTCACTGCTCTTGTGTAAACAATGAATCAATTTAAACTCAATGAAAATGCAATTGAGAAATAAGAGTTTATGCTATGCAGCATATCTGACCTAGGTTTGTATGGAAATACAAAAGTTTTAGGTTCTCACCCTTGGATTTAAATATGGAGCAGATAATAGTTCACATTTTTAAATCTATGACAAGTTAAACTTAAATGCAGTTGTTTCCCAGAAAACAACAAATGAGACATTACCCTCCAAATATCTGACAATAGTCATCACTATATCTATGTTAAGTCTGTTTTCCCCCATTAGTAGATAATATTCAGATTATGGGAAAATTTAATAGCTGCCCTCATTAGTTTTTACAAACTTCTGATTTCAAACTGATTGGTTTAACAGTTGTGGCAGATACATGTGTTTTCGTGTTATTTAGCTTTGTGGCATTTGAGCCTAAATAAAATCACATAATTGGTGGTTAAGAATGAACTCTTTGTACGTTTACAATCACAGTTTAAATCAAGTTATTTATTGGCCGTGTATGTCTGACTCCGCCTCCATAGGTGGCGCTGTATCTCTCTATAATCTAGCTTGATTGAATAACTTTCCTGTTGACCTTTACGTCACAGAAAAACAAACAAGGAACATACATCATGCTGTGGTTCTGGATGTTTCATACCTGCTGTACATATTTATCATGATACAAATTAGGATTAGCCGTATGATTTCTGGCAACATTACTGCAGTTTAAATGTCGTCTTCTACTTCCGGATCAAAGATGGGGGAGAACATTTTGGTGCATGCACAGAATGCCAAGTCTGACTCCAGTCCGACTAAGCGTGTACATGCAGGAGTAATCGGACTATGAATCATATTATCCAGGTATGTTAGTCTGACTAAGACCAGCTTTTAGTCGGACTAACATCTTTACATGACGTTAAGATGACTAAAATAAGACTTTTAATATACATGTAAACACGCTGACAGTCACAGATTCAGCACCATCTGCTGAGTTGCAGCTGGATATCTCTCACTTCACCCTTTCACAGGAGAACCTGTGTTAGCCTTTAATTATCATTCAATCAAAAAGGTGTTTTAATAAGGTGTTTGTCCAACAAGGCAGCCTCGTTAAAGAAGATCCACTCCTGCTATTCGGTAAATATAAAGAGCTCATGCTGTAGTGATGAAAACAACTCTTTATACTTTCAGGTGATTGTACACTTCAATTGAAATGTCAAAAAATGTTGAACAGTATTTACCAAACCTGGAAATGATGATGATGTTTGTGTACAAATCAACAATTATTCAGTTTTAATGATTTCTTTGTTATATGGAGCAAAGAAACCAGGAAATATTCAAATTTCCCAAAAATCAGAACATTGTGATGATTCTTTCACCCGTAGAACACAGAGCATTTAGGCTGCTTTTTTACATTACTATGTTAAAAATGTATATACAGAGGCTATATGAATGTGCAATATAAAGTGTCTTATATCCTTTTTTTCAGCACAACCTGTAGGCAATCTGTTGAAATTATGGGAATACGTCACAGTTCATAGTTCAAAAGGCTTGTTTTTATGAACAAATATAGTATCACTGTATACCTGAAGATGTGTTGTATAAAGACACACCCTCAATCTGTCCATATAAGGAGTAGTGTATTATTCCCAAATCTGTGGCACAGAGCCGTGGCGCGTGAGCACTAGGGGTTAAAAACTGTCAAAATAGTTGCCGATTAATTTAGTAATTGATTGATCGAGTAAGTGTTCCAGCCCGACTTCAGTTACTTCACATTCCACTTGTGCCACTTGTGGTAATCATTTCTTCTAAATCTCACACACTGGACCTTTACGACTGCTCAGTGTAGAAAGGAGAGCAGGAGAGCTGGGTCAAAACAAACTGTCCACAGTGCACATGTAATGTAGGCTACTACTCGTGCCACAGCCAGTGTTTTTGGCCCCATGGTTAATTACAGGCAATTAATGTTTTAGTCCCCCATGCACAGCAGGTTCAGGACAGACCTCCTCCATCATACTGCCCCAAATATGGGCCGCCCTCAGACGCACTTCCAGATCGGTCCCGGAGGATTTCACAAACAAGAGAATTAAGCAGTTAGAGCGGAGTGTCGGTGATTGATTGATGTCCATATTCACCCACTGAACAGACTGAACTGGGCTGCAGAGATTGATTAAAGCCTGCAGGGATTATACACTCTGTGATATATTGCCGTGTCTGTGGATGTACAGAGGCAGTTTTGCCTGCAGCGCTGTGAAATGATTACTAATGATCCCAATAGGATTTGGACAATAGTGCAGCTGGATTATGATGCATATGGCTCCTGTAGATTGGGTTTTAATTGGTCCAGGTTTTGGTTACGACAGCATGTGATACGTATTAAGGTTGGGATTTGGAATGTGGAGGGTTGGGCTTGAGGTGTCCAGACAATACCATGTTGCTTTACGTAGAAAAATAAACACCCCAAAGGGCTCTGGCACCCTTAAAATACTGGGTGGTTGCCAAGAAGAAAAGGAGAATGATTGTGTAAAAGGTAGTGGCCCCTCTTGAGGACTGGTTTGATTGTTTTGAGCAGGATGTATAAAAAAAACATCAACAAAAAAAGGAAACTCAAACACACCTGGAGTATGTAGAGCATCCCAAAATATTAAGACTTCTCCTCAAGTGTTCTACTTTTTCATTTCTCAATTTCACTTCATAGCTGCTGTGTTGGACACCTTTTAGTTTCAATATTCCCAGGAATAATAATTATTAGGCCTACTATTATCATTATTAGTATTATTATTATTATTATTATTATTATTATTATTATTAATAATAATAATAATAATAATAATAATAATAATTATAAGTGTGTGTGTACATGGGGTATTTTTCCGTTGTTTGCACCTGTGCTCGCATTTGCAAGTGCATTAAAGGGGCAGGGGTAGTTGTCTCTCTGGTGATGATGATGAGGATGAGGATGCTAATGACAGGAGAAGCATCCGAGACATGAATCACTGAGCCTCTTGAGGGAAATCACCGAGAGAAACAGCTTTAATTCCAGCTCGCTGCCGTAGCAACAGCGGTCTCTGTGTTGTGGTGTTGAAATGGAGACGAGCATCACTGGGAGTTGGATGGCTCCATCCCCTCAGCCGTCCTGTTTCAGGGAAGGGGAAGAATACGCAGAGTTTGTGTTTTTGAAGTTTAGTTGAACACCGACTGATATTTTACATTGTTTTTTTTTGCATTTAATGAAACCAAACAAATAATCAGTGCAATTTGAATCAATAATGGAAACAATTTACCTGCAACCTAGAATTTTTATCCACTGGATCCCGGATCTGTTTGACCTGTTTGTAGATATTACCATCTTACGTAAGCATGACAAAAGATTATGTGTCTGATTCTACATATACACACCAACGTTTGTAATGTTTTGTTTTTTTACCGCTGTGTGATCATTTGTTTGTGACGTGATCTATTTTGAAAAAAAAACTTGCAGACGTTGCAGGAAGTTGTTAAGAGAAGGAGAAAGTTACAGTTAAACCCCCACGCAGATACGAGCGTAATTATTTGTGCTATAGTGCTATTTCTGACCTCATTAAAACTCATCATTGAATCAACAGAAATATAATTTGTGTACCAGCTGTAGTTTCTCGATGATTCTTAACGAGACTTGCCGGTTACTGGATCAACTTTTAATTGGTGCTGCTGCTGCATTTTGGTCTTAAAAAAGAAAATAAAGATCTGAACTAGGGAATTAGTTGGTTGATGTATAAAAGACCGCCATTGACACACTTGTAGGTATTCAGATGACACAATATCTCCCAAGAGTGAGTGTTGAATATTAATTCAGCACTGGAAAGCAATAATCAAAGCTGCGCTACATAAAAGAGGAGCCTCTTTCAAATCTCCCTTCATGCAAAACACCCACAGATGCACACAAATCCACAGAAAACATAGGCGGCAGCGGCAGCACAACACACGCTGTAAATATTTTATATTTATTCTCTCACCAAATGTAAAAGCAGGTCCTGCATAAGAGCCTCGTTCACTTCCAATAAAAATAGCTCCCACACTTTCAATTTACTTCACGGGAAGACGAGGCGATTAGATTTAACAGTTACAGTCAACAAAACAGCCCCGAGCGCTACACCTTCAATCCTCTAATCTGACAGGTGCACTCGACACTTTTTAATTCCACTAATGCACCAAATCCGGGGAGCATAAATAAATAAATAAATAAATGAGTAAAAGGAAAAAACTGGGCGAGCAGCCGAGGCAGCCACGGTAACCGTTGAGACAAACAATGTGATTTTAAGAAAACTAGGGTACTATTTGCAGTTATGACAGTAGAAATATGTCTAATTGTTTGTCTCATCTGTTGGACACAATTAGAAGACAACATGGATTATCTCAGCGATCAACATCCGTCTTAATTTCAGTGTGAAATTACAGGAAGTGTCGGGAGACCGCAGCATAGATGCATAACAGATCAAATCTGCTGTGTCTAATAAAAGCAAATCAACAGTAAATTAAATCTTCCTTTATTAAAAAAAGAGAGACCTAAAACAGATCATGATTGAGGCACAGAAGTGGAGAATTGTCTCTTCTATTTCCACACCGTGTGCGCCTCGTAAATCCACATGCATCTGCACTCAGGCAGGTCTGGACCACCCAATAGCGGTCCTGCCTGTACACGTTATCTCGTTGCTTACATTTTAATGAACAGAAAACACCTATTTCCAGCACAAAAACAAAAAAAAACCCATCACATCCCTTGTCAACGCCAGTGGATTAAACATGTAGAGGGCTGGAAGCTCATCGCTGCAGCTTCTGGGTAATTGTTATTATGATGTAATGTGTTCTTCTGCTCAGGTTCAGAGAACGTTTGATTTTGATTTAAGCCTCCGCGTCTTCAAGTGGCAACACTCCAGTGGGATTTTAACACTTCATGAATGTCTTTGTGATTTTTTTTTATCATTTCACTACTGCATACAAAACATAATTGTGGATAATGGCATGTGCAGCACTGGAGCCAAACATTCCATTATGGACTACCCAGACAGTAAATTGTCATCGCTCGTTCTTCGCTCTCAGTCTGACTTTCATATCGCACGGCAGCTCGTGCTTTCCGATATTAGAATAGGCCGAATGATGATAAGAGTGAATGAGAAATCCATTAGTCTTTCTAGTCGGGCACAAGTCATTCCTCATCTCGCTCCAGATTATGTGGCGGTTGCAAATATCCTGTACCCTGCAGATAGACTGGATCTCATTCACCTCTGAGAGAAGTGGTCCTGTTAGTCAGGATTTGGACGCATTGCTGGTGTGCCGCTGGGTGTCTTGGCCTGGGTTGTAATTGAGTAGAAGAAAGGAGAAACTGCCTTTCATCATGGACTGTTTGCACAGAGACAGCTGCTTCCCACTGCAGTACAACAGCCACAACTGAAGGGCACATGTGCTGCAGAAAGAGGATCTGATCATTTGTTTTTTATTTCAGTTTTACATACAAGTGTTGACTCATTTAACACCATTCCTCTTCACAGATGCCAGAAACCCTGCAAGCATTTCACATGCTCAAACATCTTGGAGCTTCTGTGTTGGCTGCACACAAAAGACAATGTGCTTAAAAAAAGAGAAAAATCGAAAAACCAAACCATGCAAAAATATGTGCTGCTGGAGTAAAACACCTGGAAGTCTCAGCAGCAGTAAAAAGCCCTGAGCTACTGTTTCTCCATTGTGATGTAAAACAGGATGGTTTGAAATGTAAGGGCTGCGGGTTTGGTCATAATGAACTCTCTTGAAAATGCACTACACCTCTTAAATTATTATGAGAGTGTGTAAGGCTTTTGAGATTCTGCAAGACAGGTTCAATAAATCACCCCCCCCCTCTTAAAACTAACAATAACTCTTAAGTGGCACTAGCTGTCCCCACAGTAAATGCCACCTAAGTGTTATTACCTTTGGGTTTGAGCCAGAGTGACTCACTCACTCCCTGAATGAGATCAGCTTCTGTGGCTACAGTAACTGATACAAGAGGATTTGGTCAGGAAATTGAAATGGGTTCATGTTTTAGCACGATAGAGCACCTGAGAGAGGGCTTGTGGAGTCACGGTTGTAATCAAATGGTGCTTTTCCACTATATCCTCGCGGCACGGCTCAACTATACATGGTTTGGTTAGTTTTCCATCACTATAGTACCTCAGCACACAATCTAGTGACTAGTGACTTGTAAAGCAGTTATTTTGGGTGTAACTGAATCATTAGACTCAGTTCATTAAAACGATTTCTTCACAGAATCGTTCAGAACTTCCTGCATGAACTGAGCACAGACTCCGTCTGACAGTCACTGAAGGGAAATACGGTTGTGATGCGCGGCAGTGCTGTCACTTAATACACCAGACAAATTCTCTTGCTAAACGTTGGAGATTATCACGTGTTTTCAGCATTTTTAAGTCTTTTTAAATGATCTGTAGTTCGGCATTGTTCACTTTGATTCTTGTGACTCTTCCAGAGACGCCCCTCTCTGACCAATCAGTGACCGACAGTATGTTGACGTCACATTTTAGTATCGCCTCAGCTCGCCTGGAACCTCACCAGAGCAGGTACTAAAGAAACGTACATTGTACTTTGTGACACATGGAGCCACTAACGTTAGTGTAATAAAGGCTTTATTTGACTCTTTCCAAAACAAATACTACGACACCAAAGTTGAGGAGTGAATTTAAAAAAGCGTCTGTGTTTTCCTACAAAGCTGATCCATGAGCAAGTCGTGCTAACTCGTTTAAATAAATGCCGTAATATCCTGGTCTCACATTCCTTCCCGGGCCAGAAGCCTTTTTATAGCGATGACAACACGTTAACGACACAGTTTAATATCACAAATAACTAAAAATAAATAAAAACTAGCACATCCACTAGTTATTTACCCACAAGATGGAGGCTGCTAAATCAGATTTAAGCTTGCGTCTGCAGCTCTGCTCTGCCTTTTGATTGAATTTTGGGAAAGTTCACACACTCAAGTGAAGAGATAAACTTGTTATCAGAGATCATTTTGGGCGCAGAAAAACACATGGTATGTGAAATGTTAAAAGGGAAAACAGAAACAGGTAGAAATCTCTATGTTGCTGTGAATGTGCCGTGTGGTAAATGTGTTGTTAAGTATACCACAGGAGGGTATATAATATTACAGTTTTCTTTGTTGTACAGCAAGGTCATACCACACACGTGTTAATAAGATAACTGAGGTTAATGACGCTGCATTTGTTAATTCTCTGACAGCAAGACGTTTAATGACCACGTCTTCCCCCTTTTATATCGTATGGACTTTGACATTTTGACACATAACTTCTCAGTAATGCAGCACAATAACATGTGAAGCACTGACTAATGCAGCTGACATGATTAAGTATTAGCTAAACCAAGCAACGGATATAAAGTGTGCCATGGCAGGTCTGACGTTCAGGTCACAAGTCAGAACTCTGCAGTCTGCGCTGCTTGTGTCTGAAATCAAGAATTCATTGTGCTTTGTGTGACACATGGTAAACGACCGGCGACAGTAGTCGTCTTTCAACTCGAAGGTTGTGGGTTTAATTCCTGGCTCTGCTAGTCTACGTGCCGATGTGTCCTTGGACAAGACACTTAGCATTAGAAAGACTGCGTTCGTCATCTGCCTCAGTTTGACAGTGCCTTGTCTCACTCACAGTGCTGTATGAGTGAGAGGGGGAGTGGCTACAGTAGAGCGGCGAGAGTGACGAAAGCCAATGTGTGCTACTTTTACTGATACGTCTTTTGCATTACTTATCCAAATAACGTCAAACTTGGCACTACACTTAATCGTGCCCGTAACAAGACACCTGGCAGGTTTGAAATCAATCGGACCATCGGTTTGAGAGATACGCGAGTAACACACAGACAGATGTTCCTGGAATTTATATATTTATTTTATAGCTACATATACAAAGACAGACCATTTACCATCAATCGAGAAAGGAATCAACAGAATCAACAGATCATGGATTTAATTTGTCAGTTGAAGAGTTTTAACACTAGTCACAGTTAAATAAAACTTTATATTGGCTATATTATTAGAAATATAAGCTGATCCAAATATGAAACTGAGCAGCTTTGAACATTTGCACTTTGAGTGTTTTCATTTGATTACATTATTCTAACGCCCCCCCGTCTCAAATCATGTGTTGATTATTATCCATCTCGGAGAGTCTTCCATGGAAACCTCATCGATTTTCCCTTGTGCTGTTGTACAAGTGTGTTTTCCAGTTGACTTGGGTGTCGTCAGTGAAGTGTGAAGGTTCCTGCTTGTTTGTACCAGATTCTCTGGTGAGTTGCAGACTGTTTTCTCATTACCTCCAGGGGCTGGAGAGGCACAAACGCTGATTTTATTTATAGATAGTGAGTACAGGGCTGGCATGAGTGCACTAAAAACCTTGGGAGAACCAAGTGGGATTTTTATGGCGGTATTTATATATATATATATATATATATATATATATATATATATATATATATGTAGTACGTACATATCTGTGTGTGTGCGTGTAAATCTATAAAAGAACTGGGAACACTTGCCAACATTACTGCCAAATGTGTGTCCTGTACCTCTTAATAATATACTATATAATGTATAGTGATACAGAAAAAGCAATTCTTCATTCATTTACATGCGTGAGTGCATTTTTCAACTGGGCTTTATATTTCATCTTCTCTATATTTTATCTTCTGTCCCTCTGTTCAATTAGTGTGAAAAGTGGCATTAGAGTCTTTTGTGTAAAAGACAGAAAATTATTATTATTTATAATACACACATCTTACCTTTCAGTGCTGACACAAATAAATACCTTTTGTCTGCTGCCTTCATTATAGAAGAGAATAATAGTCCAACGTGGACAAAAGGGTTCATTCATATGAAAAGGGAAAAGTAATGGGTAGCATTTCCTCCCTTTGATACCTGAACTTTGTACATTACTCTGCATTTTATCACCTAGTTGAATCACCACAACTGAAAAAGAAGAAGGAAATACATTGAGGAATAAACAATTACTTCTTGATAAATGTTCCTCTCGCCCCTCATCAATCCACCTGCTTCCCAAAAGCACTAACCCAGACTTCACCTTTTATTCACCGCGCCCTCCCAGCTCCCTTACATAAACATCACACTTGACTCCATGTAAGTGAAGAAGACGACGACCAGACTGGCAGTATATTTGATGCTCTGCCTCGACTCCGCTGCTCAGCTCAGCTCCCTAAGTGCATGCAGAAATTCAGGAATCGGCAAGTTCTCCACCCCCCTCACCACCCCCCACCCCCGGTGCCTCGGAGCCTCGTGTGCATACAGATAAGACGAGAACATACAGGATGATAATGTTGTTAAGGGGGTTTTTGTTTCATCTCAGGCGCATCTCATGTGATCAGTAAACCAAAGCCAAGAGGCTGTGAGCTTTTTATGTAGGTGGGAGGAAATTATATGATGGAGCATCCCTGCTGAGAGGTTAAAATGTGAAAAAAACAACTCATTTTGAGGTTGAGGTGGACGGTTTGGTCACCAAATGCATCAAACTTAGGATCGTTATGAACGGGGACCTCACAAATACGTGTTGCTTTAGTGCTCTACTGTGTGTGTGTGGTCCTGATGTTGGAGGTGCTAAGCAGAGGACTTCATAACTGGTAACATGGAGAACAGTCTTATGAGAAAAGCTCAGTGTGCGTGGTGGGTGGAGGGTTTGAGCTGAATCTGTGAACATAATTTGATTATGCCAAGCATCTGTTGCAAAATTTGCATAACAGGATTTGATTGGCTGCTGCTCATGCTGCTGCTTGGAACGCTGAACGTTTCTCAACTTCTGCTCCGTGCATCGCAAGCAAATTAAAGGACCCACAACCAGAGTTCCGACGGGTCAGAGAAATCCTTCACTAAATAGACATGGGTCATTGAAAGTGCTTGAATTTTGTGCAAGAAATAAGTTGATAATTAGGTAAATGTCTCCCATGTTTGTTACGACGCCACCTACTGTTTCATTCGTCCTACATTGTTTGATTGCATAATTACTAGCGGTGTTGTGGACACTGTCCACTGTTGACGTGAGATTCCATGCAGAACAATGAGCGAGTGACGTTGACCAAGAGAGACCAGATGACGTGATGCCTGGGAAATGCAAATTCTAAAATCTCTGGCTCAACAAAGAAAATTAAAAAGACTGACTTTGACCAAGAGCCCAAGGACAATCACTTGTCCAGATGCAGAGCGTGCTGCAAATCAATAAAAGTGGACGCCATCTTACAAGTTTCCCTCCCATCTTAAGCTGTGTCTGCACAGTTGGTCCTTGAATTTTAGGGAATTGGTCCTGGAAAGTCCTTGAAAAGCCAACCACAGTGTGGGAACCAGGATGATGAAGCTTTAGTTATTTTAACCTAAATCTGAACCTAAATCACTAAGAGTTTGTTTTAAAATTCTGCTTTATTTTTAAAACCAATGACTGCAGATCAGGAGAATGTTTTATGGCATTTTAACAGGATGCCTTAATATTTAGTCCAGTGGTTCTGGTACTTTATACCCAGTACCACCTGAGAAAATATTGAGCTCTCAAATTAACACCATTATCACCAACGTCGCGCAAAGTCAGTCTACAGACTTTTCAATGGAGGCAGATTTATTGGCAATAAGATCATTTGCTCTCTCATCATCCTCCTCTTCCTCACATATACTTCACACACTGGTATAGTGACATTAGATTAAGATGGAGCGAGAGATAAGGTGACTCTAATTATTATTATTTGTTTAATTTTTTACACACTTAGCTCACATACACATACAGTAGAACAGTATCTCTGATTTTCCTCCAAGTACCACCAGAGGAAGCTTGCGTGCCACTGGTGATACACGTACCACAGTTTGAGAATCATTTTTGGAAACTACACCCTGATAATAATAACTAATAACTGGAATGTCCCTCAACACGTGTATTTACTTTGCAGCAGCAGCAGCAGCATCAGCAGCAGCAGCATCAGTAGACGCTTCTCTACCTCACTCATAAGCTGCTTTTCTCCATGAAGACACTGTTAGAGACATGGGCTGAGCTTTTCGACCCCTGGGGCTCTTTCTAATGCAGAATATGTGGCGTCGCACATTATAGCACGGTGCTGTTCGGCACAGGTGGACGAATCCACTTAAGTCAGATAATTGTGACAAAAGGTCAAGTATAAAGCTCCGTGCATGCATTAGATGAACCCGCACAGATCTCTGCGCGCGAGTGTTATTACTCTGTCCTTTGCTGCTGCTGAGGCTTCGACGCCCCCCGCTGTCACCGTGAATAGACCTCCCAGGATAACTACAGTGAAGGCAAACCGCATCTGACAGCTGACATTTACCCAGGAACACCCGTCAATCACACATATGACCTGTCAGACAGACGCGCACACATGTCTACACTCCATTCTCCTGTCGTGCTTCTTCTTCAGTCCACCAAACAATGCCTGTCTTGCACATCACTCGCAGAGGTCTGTGACATTGTGGATGTCTTTGGATTTGAGTGCATGTCTTTTTTTGAACAGACACTTCCACTTGTTCTAGTGGATAGGCAATCAATCTATTAACAAACGCCGTGCACCTTTGTGATGGTAATTGGTGATATTCTCCATTTCTGCCACTTTGTATTAGGTGATTTTCGATGTCGCTGGCAGCTCGTTGTTAACATGTAGAGCAGAGATGGGAGAGAGTCACACACATGTGCAAGTCTGAAGTGTTAACCTTCAAGTCTCAAGCAAGTCTGAAGTCATTCTTACAAGAGTCAAGTGAAGTTACAAGTCAAGTCGTATGAAGATGATTTCCCAGATATTCCACTTTTAAATATGGTATAAAAAAAAAGACCTTCATTTTGAAATGCTAGAGTTTTATCTGAAACAGAAACACTGTTATTTCTCATTCAATGTAAGGACTGCTTGTGGTCCCATTCAACTGAATAGTTTTATTATTATTATTATTATTATTATAAGTAATAATAATAATAACAACAATTTTGTACGCAAGGCTGCAAGAGCAGACACCCAATGTTTTCCGTGTTTCAAAAACAAATAGTAACGGTAACTCCTCAATATTTGAAGTCAAGTCGTTTCAAGTCATGTCACTCAAGTCTAAGTCGAGTAGAGTCTTTTACGTTAGCGTCTCAAGTCTTCAAATTTACGACTTAAGTCAGTCTCATGTGAAGTCACGTGACTGGAGTCCCCCACCTCTTTAATTCAGTTCAGGTCTCTGTACATTCATGAACCTTACAGAATATTAACTAGTGAGCTGGTAGAAAATAAACTCCTGTTGTCTCCATCTGTGTTCTGGCTTTTTCTCTTATTTCTGGGTCAATGCTGTTTTTTTTTTTTCAGATGTCGAGCGTGCGTCGAGTGCTCAGACGTGACTGCTCGTACACCCGCACCAGTAACTCGACTCCAAAATGCATTATCTGGGCGCGTTCGACCGACTTTGAGAAATTCGATTGAGCTCGGATTTCAGCTGGACTAACATGTCTACGTGTATTTTAAAAGTCCACTTTTACTCGCACTTACACAAATATTTGGGTTTGTAATGTGTGATCAGTACAGCGGTGCTCGGCAGCAGGACGAGCTTCCTCCACTCTGTTTAACAAGAGATCAGATATGATGTTATCAGGTAAATCAGAGCTCCAGTTCTCATCCTGCTTCCTAATCCTTAATCACTTCTGCGTATTAAAAAAAAAAACAACCCAGCATCCTTTTCATCAAATTGCTGATGTGTGAATCCTGTGATGCAGCTTATCCGCCGTCGGGCTAAACTTGTCACTGTGCTGTCCGCGCCTTTCATGCTCCCTTTTATTGTACACTCAGGTGAATTTATTTATTTTCCCCTGAATACGTTCTCTGGAGTCACTCTTTTATGAAATCATTGATTTCCAGTCTTGTCAGCGCAGCAGAACACGCTCTTCATCGGTTCTGGCAGAAACACAAACAGCAGAAAGGTCTGCTAAATAATGCACGAGGAGCTGAAGCATCAAAAAAAAAAAAAGGTGTTGGATTAATGCTCAGGTCATAAACCCTTTGAGATTCTATCCCACTGATGCATAACTCTATTAGGCACAACAAGGTTAAACCACATAACTGACAATCATTTATGATGCTCAGACGACAGTGGAAGGTTTGCAAGGTGATTCGAAGCAGGAAGTGACAATATATTGAACAGCCACCAGGGGGGGATACCACCAGTTTCAAAAGAGATCCATTTAAATGGAAGTGCATGGAAAATGACTTGATCTCGAGTTATCTCAATCGTTAATATTCAGAAGAAAGTGGACAATGAAGAGCACTGCTGAACTGACATGGCACTGGTCAAACGGAAAATCTAGAGCAGGGGTGTGCAACCTGTGGCTCTAGGGCCACATGTGGCTCGTCAGCCCCTCTGCAGTGGCTCCCTGTAGCTTAGAAAGAAAACAATAATTTTTATTTTAAATTTTCTTTGTCTTTCAAAGTGAACACCGCTTATTTGGAGGTCAAGGTGATCAAGAGAAAGAAAAGTGTTTTAATATTTCATCAACTAAAAATATGCGTCATTTATAAACCTCAACAAACTCAACAGACTTGTGTTTGAAATATGGAGAGCCATTCCCAACACTTAAAGTCATGTGTACAGGAAGAAATAGTCATTTGGATCAACATACTTATGCCAGCAGGTTTTGTCAACGACACAAAAAGGCCTACATGTAGCAACAGTGTGTTTTCCTTTGTCAACAAAATTTTATACATGTTATCTTCATTTTATGGGTCAAATAAGGTTTTGTGGCTCCGGATGAATTATATTTGGGTGGAGAGGGGTCAAAAATGATGATAATAGAGGTTGCAGACTCCTGATCTAGCAGCTCAACAACCGGACGATTTGATCGACTTTTCATGCACGGTCTATGATCCAGACACTCACACACACCCGTTTCACTTGAAGTTATTTTTATGTCATTGAGAAAGGAGAACAAGCTTGGCGCCGCAGCAAGCTGCAGTGAGGACGAGCAGATTTCAGTGGAGGAGTTCAGAGCTTTGCCAGCCAGCAATGAAAATATTTACCTCTGCGAAGCAAAAACTGTGAGAGTCAAAGAAGAGGGTCCCCGTGCTTTTTCAAGATTCATCGCTTTCCAGGGAGCTGCTGCGCGACACACACTTCAGTACAGTAAATGTTTATGGTGATGAGTATGAAGGGTGGAGGAGGGCTGATTGTAAATATCCTGAAAGCACTCGTGTTTATCTAGTTTTTTTCCCCAGTCACTGCAAATATGCTCCAAAAGCTTCGCATCGGCACCGTTTTAATAGGAGTCACACAGGACTGAGCACTCACACAGTGGTGCGAGGACCTTTTTTTGAATTCCTGGAAGAATAATTTCCTCCCTTAAGGATTCCATTTTTGACGGACTTAATATTTTTTGAGATTTTTCGCCACTTACGATTTGCGGCACGCCAAAAATCTGCCAAAAATCTGCCATTTTAAATTTTGGCGTCCATCTTGGTGATTTGCGTGTTTTCGTAAATGAACAGAACAAACTTATCTGAGCACATTAATCGTAGCAACCTAAAAATGCGCCAATTTGTACGCGACACAAAAATTAAAAGTTATCAAAAAAAAGATCGTGCAGATTTAAAAGGGCGTGGCCAAGGCAACCATGGGAACGCTGGCAAAGTTTGACCATTAGCTAAGAAACAGGAAGTGCCCTGTGACGTCGCCGTACATTGACCGATCTGCTCGAAAACCCCAAACGTGACACAAGAGACTGACCCTGAACACGTTTACAAACGTGAACTTGACCCCACAGGAAGTCAGCCATTTTGAATTGTGCTGCCCTTTCGCCACATAACAGGAAGTGGCCTGTAACTTTGCCGTACATTGACCAACAAGAGACTGAGCCAGAAAACGTCAGCACATGAAAACTGAGTCAAGGGCATAGCACCACCAGCTGGCAAGGCAGTGGCTGCGAAGGCTTTTGGCTTCTCCCAATCAAGGGGATGGGAATCGAACCAGCAACCATTCGGTTGCAAGTCAGTTTCTCTTTTCGCTTAAGTTATAGGCTTTATAGGAGTCACTTAAGAAAATACAAATTGGATTAGTTTCTAATAAACTCCTACATATTTATATGAAAAGAATAATTAAACCAGTCTCAACATTATGATTTCTCTTTACCTTGTATACCATAGTTTAACATTTATATTCCTGGCATTTCTTTGGTTCTTACATAATGTTTCCAGGGTAAATGGAAGGTATAATGACAATACACTTATACAATATATTTTTGGTCCCATTATTTGTTTTCAGGGTGTTTTAATATATAAACGTTGGCTTTACAGTGTCACTGAATGCAACTCAATTTCCTTGTGTCTAAGTTTACATTCTTCTTTGTCACTAATCTTGGCTCTTTTCTTTCCTCTCGCTGTCATTTTGCCAGGAGGTAGAGGTCAGTTTTCCTCCAGTTTTTCCCCCTAAAACTTTTCTTCTACATTGTCTTTTTCATTCATGACACATCTCCTTGTCGATTTATGTCTTTATCTCTCCTCCGTTCATTCTCGCACCTCTTTTTTTTATATATCTTCTTCAAGTTGTCCATTTTAATTACAGAGATTGTCGTTTTAATGGAAAAAAAAAAGGCTGAGCACTTAAAGGCAGCTCACCTCCACTGCAATATGTCTCACATGAAAGCACTTGGTGCAGATTTGTCGGACTCATTTCCTCACATACACATACACTGCTGCAAGCACATACTTGCATGATTCACCTAGCTAATTATCATGCTGCAAGACTAATGTGCACATTATAGTCTGTGTGCAAAAACAATTTAAACTGCATCACTTCTCTGTGCAGATGACAGTGTTAATGTGCCATTCTATCAACTCAGTAGGATTAATAGGCTTTTATTCTTATTTCTTCTTTATGTTTCTGCAGGATGATTACGTTCGTACCTGGGATGAAAATCAAGGCTCTAACGACAGTAAGTCTCACATCTTTCTCACTGGTTGGTTACTTTTCAAGGTTTGCTATTTTATAGCCTCACATATACATCATGTGCCTTTTTAAAGGCATCTAATGGTGTGATTCCAGCAAACAAAAACTCAACTGTCCACATTGTGTTCCTTTATAAACATATTGAACCTATAATTAGAGGTTACTGCCTTTTGCTTGTATCATTTGTAAAAATAATTATATACAAATAATGGGCTTATATCTTTAAAATAAGATTTTACTCCAGTGTTTTTAGTAATAATAAGATCTCTGAAAGCACAACCCAACACCTAAAGATGACAACTTGTGCTCAAAACAAGAATACACACTAGTCACGTGACAGTGTGATGGTTCTTTGCATGTTCTCCCCTTGTGTGTGGGTTTTCTCTGGGTCTCCAGTTTCCTTCCACAGTCCAAAGATGTGCAGACTGGGGTTAGGTTTATTGGTTTTAAATTCACAGTAGGTGTGAATGTTTGTTTCTGTATTTTGGCTTTTACAATGGACAGGAAGCTTATCCAGGGTGTATTGTGCCCCCATATCCAATATCAGCTTATATTTGGTTCCAGGAGGATAAGCAGTAGATCATGGATCGATTTCTTTCATCTTTCTGTGCCTGACATGTCATGTATGAAAGTGTTGTTATATTTTCCCACATGTTCTTCAACCTTCCTCAAGCTGTTCTAAAAGGTGGGTGTGGAAATGAAACTCCCCATATTCTATTATCAAAATGATAGACCAACAAAAGAAACTGGACCCAAAACTAAAAGTAAACAATATTATCACATTTCCACCACACACAACACAGATTTTTCCCCAAAAACCACACAGAAACCCAGCAGAACATGTTGACTCCTTTAGAGACAAAAACCAACTGAGCAGAGAAACTCCAGCCTCTTTATATAACCTCCCAGCCAGGCTGATTAACCTCAGCTGTGGGAGAACACAGGTGCACTCAATAGCTCCAGATTAACAAGGAAACCTGTGATCTAGAGCCTGAATCTCTGTTCTTAACAGCTGTACTTTCAGAGATGTGTTTAAAAAAAGGGTTTAAATACTTTCATATTATGCTCAGGATTAAAGAACAAATAAAAACTCATGTAGGCCAAATGTGAAAAAAGCTAATTACTCTGGATGGGATGAAAGCTGAGGCAGTGGAAGCAAAGCCACATGGTTTTCTAACGTGTCTTAAGCGTGGAGACAGAATCTGTGGCCAGTGTGTTCAGATTACCAGGCAGAGGTGACTCATATTCAATTTTATTAATTTGATCAGATCTGTGTCACTTCAGCATGTGGTTCTAGATCACATATAACTCGATATGTGGGCATGGGACATGAATGAGAACGATTTTTGTTGCCTTCTCCACCAACAGGAGAGCGTCGTCCTCTAGAGCTAAATCTCACTCACAAATTGCTGCAATAGCTTCTTTTCCTGCATAGAGGATCAATACAGGTGCATCTAATCTCATTTTACATATCCTATCTTATGCTGAGTGGTTTAAAAAAATATGACATTTTCTGTCGATGATGACAAATGAAAAAAGCATGTGTGCCATTTCAGCTGCAAGACACTGTCGAATCTGATCTGTAATGAATCAGATTGGAATCAACGTAGCCTTAGAACTGTGATTCCTGCCAGATAATCACCAGTTCGTAGTACTAGAGCAGCATTGTTGTGAGTTTGTATCATGTAAATATTTGTAGTGATTATTTAAGCACAAGAGGAGCTTTGGGGAGATGCTGGTGCAGTTTTGTTCCGCTCGAGTCGATCTGAGCTTCACACCATCACCATGCCGTTCCACTTTGCTGCACCAGAGCAGGCGCCATGTGGAGAGTCGAGTCGTCTGAGGTCTCCGCCTCAACTTCTGCCGTGACCTTAGCCTTAATTGAGCTGCTGCAAGATGAAGTCATGACACACAGTCGCGTCTTCGGCCGCCGTCACTTGATTTGCAGCTTAAGTGAAGTCAGCTGAGCGGTCCATTAGCACAATTTCCAAGGGTTTAACAATGGACTAATTATGGTTTCTAATCAAAAGCCAAAGAGAGAGAGAGAGAGCATGAACAGAGGGTGAGACAGAGGTGGGGGATTAATATGCATAGATTTAGTGTAAAGCAATTGGCATCAACACTATTCCAGTCAACTGGTGATAAGGAAATTGTGATCTGGAAGGATAAATTAATGAGAAGACAAAGTGAAATCATGTCTTTGTGTAAGAGGAATTGTGTTATATAAATGTGTTATTATACAGAAATACCAAATATCATATATATCTCAAACTTCAGCTCTGCTTTGCTTTCTCTGTAGTGTCACGACCTGGTCCTGACAGTGTAGTTACACTGAGGTCAGTGACCACGAGAAGAGCTGTAGAGCTCATTTGATGTGGGTTATAACAAGTCTCTGGACTCCACTACAAGGATGGGATTGTATGTTTTGAGGATGTTGTTGAAGAGTGCCTTTTAAAACAGCAATGATCCCATTTCCCTTCGATCCACATCAATTTTGTATAACCCTGCATCTTAGTAGTACGAGTAGAGCTTTACTGTCATTGTTAAAAGACAACAAGTAATTTATGAGTTACGCCTAATGCAAATATCCTCGCTAATGCAGTAAATAGTCATTTTTACTGTATGTAGTTAGGGGTGAAATTAGGGTGTGGAGGTTGAGATTGTTGTTGCCATTTGCAAATATTTAAAAATAAAAAAGAAACATTGTCAGAGGAAAATATTCATATCATTCATAAGCCTGGCTTTTGCAGGACTGACTTTCGATTATGGCAGAGGAGCGGAAATTTCACGTGGATTTAAGCCTGCCCCACACTAGAGGATTGTCAAATGTGACTTGATTTTAAAAACATGGGAGACCACAGACTCGACGAACTCTGTAACCAATTTTCACCGTTTGAATCCTGAGAAAGCACAGACTAGACGATCCAGTCAAGACGCAGGACCACACACTTTACTCAAACGATTTCAGGGAGGAGTCGCCGAGGATTTGGGATCTCACAGAAACGTGCATGATTTAATGTAACTTCAGAATGTAAACAGACATGGAGGCGGACTGTCAGCGTCGTCAGTTAATAGATGTGGATAAAGTCATGGCTTTAAAGTCATGAAGACAGAATCAACTTGACTTGTACAAGTTAGAGTTCTAAGCAAAAGTACGCAACATCCTTTTCCCAGTCATCTCACTCTCATTGGTTATTGCGGGGTTCTGCTCACGGCCTACTCACTATTCCTGTCAAATCATGTCTGTTTAGCTCGTGGTGTACTTCTGTGCACATGCCACGTGCGTCGCATATCACAGACCCTGGTATACTTGTGCGTCAGGGTCCTGTAGTATCCCACTTCACCACTGGGTGGCGGTACAAGTCTGGACGCAGGGAATAGGACGAGAAGAAGAGAACGTGCTACAGCTCCCTCGGACATGTCTGGCTCACAGCTGAAAGGCCCGTCAGGCAGGGGAGTCGGGGTGTCAGCCGGTTCGAGGGTTGCCAGGTTGAGACTCGGATGAATATCCTCGGCGACTACTTCATCTGTTGTCCAAATGTGGGGCGGAAGTTCAGTTCACCAATGCGCTGTCCACGCAGCACGTTTGGAACCAGAGAGCACATTGGGTGCCAATGTGCTCTTTGCACGTGGTTCCAAAATCTGGGCTTGATGCACACAGTGCGTGTTGGATCCTTGCAGGCTGTGCGCGGAAGTATACCAGGGCCTTTATTGCCTCACTCTACAGGTTAATTTGGCCAGATTATCTGCTCAAGTTATCCTAAAATCTGAAGGCACCCAAGATTGCAGGACAGGACAGAAATTATCGGCCAGTTATCTTCTAGTGTAAAACTGAACTGACATAAATCACTTATCAAGTTGTATGTCTATAATGTAGAGTTTAACTGTGTGTGCTCAGTTTTTATAAAACTTTAACAAAGTTTTATATGCTTGCCTTAGGATGGTAGATGAATCGTACTTTGCTGCTTTTATTTCAAACGGCATAAAACCCTTCATTCATCTATTTCCCTCGCTCTCATTGTGACACAAGTGTGCTATCTCTCTGCATTGATCTGAGTTCTTTTATGAGTGGCTTAATAAAGCGAAGGAGTAAAAAAAAGAAGCAGATTTGTCCCTCTGAGACATCGATGAATCAGCGTGACGTCTCAACACCCAAGATCGGGTGAGCCCACCACAGGCCTCATTTCTCAGCCAGGCAGCTGCATCACCGCCACGCAGAGAGGGAGACAGGGCTTTTGAACTTTTAAACACATGGTCAATGGCAACACCAGACGGAGGAAGACATTTGCATTCAGACACAGCGGTGGTTGACTGGTGAAGCAGAGGTCAGGGTAATTTACTGTGGATTTCTACAATCAATTCATCAGTCCAGCAACTGATTGAATCCCTTTGCACTTAAGACTCCAAACACTGCAGGAGCGGTAAGAACAAACTAGTATAGTGGGCAGAAATTGGTGGCCCGTGGGCCAAAACTGGCTCGCCAGCATCAGTATCTGGCCCGGCAGATGATTTAACAAATCTGATCTTAAATTATTTGCTTATCTTCACAAAAAAAAGAAAAGAAAAAGAGTTCAGAGCTTTTTTTCCGGAAGACTCTGTTGCTATAATTGACAGTTCACTTAAACACGTTTGAAAACACTGCTGTTGTCATGGAGACAGCCAGGTTTGGGGGAGTAAATGTCAAAGAAGAAGCAATAATTCTAAAAACTGAAATGATGCACACAATAAATATTAAAAGAACGAGTACATATCTCATACACGTTTGTCTTCGTAACAAGCTGCTGATTAAAGACAACGTCCACATTATTGTTAGTTTAAGACAGCAAACGTCTTTTTTTTGTTTCCATCTGAAGACGTTTTAAGAGCCTCAACAAATAAATGTGATTTTATTGGCTAGCAATAACCCTAAAAGGGATACATTACTGTACTTAAGTATCAAAAGTCATTTTCTGATATAGAATGTACGTAAGTTTTAGAAGTAAAAGTATTAAAAAGGTGAGGAGTTAGGATTGAGCCATGGTAGCGCAGTGGTAGGGTGAGTTGTCTTTTAACTGGAAGGTTGTGGATTCAATTCCTGGCCTTGTTAGTCTATACAGTATGTGTCCTTGAGCAAAGATACTTAACTCGATGTTGAAGCGTGTGAATGGGTATGAAATATCATCAAGCTCATGAAGACTAAAAAAGCACTTTATAAATACTAAAATGACGAACTCTTCTGATCTGATACATTGGATACATGACAACACTGTTGCTAGCCCCTTCTGACACTTAGAAAGCCGATTACAACACACACACACACACAACGCGAGCAGAAACAAGCGACGTCCAGAACCACAATGCTGTCTGGCAACGCTCGAAGTGAATGAGGAGTGTTTGAGTTGACACCTCCGCCCGCTTACATGCGAGTCAGCCGTGAGGATCTCTTGGATTTCACAAAGCTTATCTCAGCCAGAGAGGCCAGGTAAATGATGAATGGACACTTTCCGGCAAATCAATGGTTGCAGATCAATAGCAGACACTAAGGAGATAGGAAAACACGCTGAGTCCACACTCAACGAGGCCTGGAGTTTAATACCTCGTGAGGCTATTGATAAATATCGGGTGGCCCACACACACACACACACACACACACAGGTTTGCGCAGCTATTCTTAAGGACATGCATTGACTTAAGCTTAAACAAAGCCTTATCAAAGGTTGATTGCCATCACCTTGACGTCTCCTGCTGCAGATGGACAATGCAGCCGCTCTTTTATTATACCTTTCAGAACTCTCTAACACGTTGTTACTTTATAATTATGAAACAGAGCAGCCTCTTCCCCTGACACATATGCCCAGCTCTCACATATCTTGTGGACTACAACAACCCTAAGCCTCCAAAAACAGCCACCGTAACCCTCTGGGTATGACTGCTGCACTTCTCACCTTCACTCCTTCCTGTTCTCTCTTCTCAGGCCACCAGTGGCTGTTTAATTCAAACCCGACATTCTAGGCCATGAAGCTACAGTAATGTTGCTATTATGTAATCACATATCAACATTTTAACCTGTAGAGTTGGACACGCACTCTTAGTGATTGATGGCTGTCAGCAGGGACCGAAGGAAAAACAGCCACTTAACAAAGGGCTCGCCTGAGACAATCTACACCGGCTTATATGGTATTTTAAGAACATATTTGCAACGTTATCTCATGTGTAGACAAACTTTTGTTACAGATAACTGAAGTTTGTAAACCGCTCACTCCCCTGCACCAAATTCCATTCGTTTTTTTAATCTACTGCTGCCACATTCGGATAGTTTTGGTCACAAAGGTAAATCCAACATATGAACATATCTGAACATATTTGAAGCAGCAGTGGATTAAAAACTGCCGTGTGCACTGATGGATGTTCAATCGTTGATTTTCTGTATGGACGTTGGTGCAGAGAGTGAGGGGTTAACAAACTTCATTTACACTGCTGTGTAACATGTAAATTGTAAATAAAGCTTTGCCTCGCCGAGGCTGTAAATACTAAGCCTTGTTATCGAAGGTTTGATGATTCGATTCACACCATCAGCAGAATCAAGCGAGCAATTAGCATCTTTTGGACACTTTCTCACACAAAAGAATAAAGATATCAAGGCGGTAATAAGAATACAGCACTGTGGGCGTGCATGCACACAATCAGCCTGATGAAGACATCCAAGAAATTAATAGAAGCAGCAGGATTCAGACAATCCAGCCTTCTAACAGCAGAACATTTGTAAATAAATCTTGTTAGTAGCAAGTAGCTAAAATGCTGGCACAGTGCTGTGTTGTGAACACAGAAACATAAGGTGGCTGCCTGAGCCTCATGTTAATTTAACAGGCTTCCACAGATTACAGCAGTGCCTGCGATGATGATGTTTCCATAGCAACAGGCTCTCTCCGTGGTGCAGGAATCATTTCTGGGTTGACTGTGATTTGCAGCTCAATCTGGTGTTTCTGGGAAGTCTCTCCCACTCTGTTTCCAAAATCCCCCGTTATGCAATCGTGTCCATCAATCCACCTTTTTCTTCCGCCTTATGACATTCGTTTATCTTCAAAAAGCTTCGCCGTGTAATCTGTCTTTGCTCTGCCATTATGTGGAGGATTTCCTTCTGTTCAACCCCAGATTTAGCCACCTACATACTGTACAATTTTTACATTTCTCCTCTGATACTAAACAAACGCCTGCAGCAGGACACCTCTCCTCGGCTTCCTGTGCTTCTGTCTAATCCAATCCAGATTTGCACAAGGTTTATCCCTGAAGATTGGGGATAACAGAAACAGAGGTCAGGGCGCATCCTCGTATAATCAACCCTCTTATCCTTTATTTACACACTCAATCTCTAATATCGTCAGTGCTATCTGGTCTTCTAAGTAAGTAGTCCAGGCTTGTATCTCCTCAGTTACAACAAAATGACCAGCACACCAAAAGAAAGGTGAGCAAAGGTCTGATTTAAACACAAGAGACGTTGTGGAAAAGTGAATAAATTAGTCAGATATTCACTCTTAAATGCTCCACTCCCACGCTATTCTTCTCTGTGAGCAGGTAACATTAACATTCAAGGGTTGACTGAAAACCTCCTGTCCCTTGAAACACCTCGGGCTCACGACAAAAAACAATAAAGCTGCTAATGAAAGTAGGAACAGCAGAGTTAGGTGAAAGTTTTCCCTGGTTTTATTTCATATTACACATTTGATTCTGTCGATATTTCTAAGCAGAACGAGGCCACTGTTCTTTTCCACAAGCGTGGTCGTACTATGTGTTGATCCATTATCAACACTGACCTCACTGTGTCCAACAACATTTCCCTTAAAGCCTGCCTTACGAGCCAGACGCTGGATTTCAGCGATGGCTGCCAGATTCCTGCCACTTAACAAAAGGCTACATGACACACTATCTTCAAAATGTGTTGCTTCTCACCTTGAGACACCCCTTCATTTTATTGTTTCTAGCAAATGCAAATATCCTTCATTTAACATTAGAACGCCAAAGAAATGAACCAGATATTATCTGAAATTAAAGGTTAATTATTATTTTCAAATTAAGGGTAAACTTAAAACAATCAAGACTCCGCTGTGTTTGTTTAATTCACATTCTATTACAGTCGGACTAAATTTGACCTATTTTATTGTTATTTTGCACATCTTTTACTCATCTTTTAAACTTGTTCTAATCGACAGAAAGACAGCGAAGAGCAGCGGAGGGGTTTTGTTTTCTTTGACGGCAGTCACTTTGACGTCAACTTTTTGTCTGTTTTATTTATTATCATTGTTTTGGGAATGAGAAATGTCTCTCAGATCCACTGTCTGGTGATCAAATAACACACTTATCTCTGGAGATTATGTAATACAGATCATAAACAGTAGATGTTTTGTGTAATTACAGTCACAAGATATTTTTTAGCCATATCACCCTTCAGCCTTACAGAAACACTGATTTAATGTATGTCATTATATATGTAAAAACATATATATATATACTGTATGTATATATACATTTTCAGAGTGGATGCAGATTATTACTGATACAGGTCTGAGAAGCTGTTTGACAGTGTGGACGAGGAGTCTGCATGCAACGGGCCCATGCAACAGAGCAGTCAGTCAACCAGTTACACAACCAGCTCACCCGTGACGGGGGGTGGTGGTGTTTAGGATTAGCTTCTCAAATCAGATATCTGTCAGTTTGCTTCGATAATCCCCGCGATGTGGGCAGCGTTATTGTTTTCATCCACCAGAGAGGCACAAAAGAGAGAGAGAGAGAGAGAGCATCCTAAGCCTCCTCGCTAAATTATAACGGTGCCATAAAATAGGATAAAGCAAGAGCAAGTGATGAATGAATGCATGATTTACAAGTGCTCCTGTCATAGAGATGAAGCCTGGGGGAGCAGCCTGTGAATAAGCCATATTCAGGTGCACTGTGCTGATGGATAGCGTGGGAGTTGAAGAGAATGGAGTGTGACATCCAGGTCGGACTCCAGGAGGCCTGCTCGGAACAGACAGCTGTGACATATGAGTGTGTTTGGGGTGGTGACACGCGGTCCAGCATTACTGCTATAGCGCGGCGTGTGATGGATGAGGAGGTGTGAGATAGCCAGGCTTTACAGGCCTATGTTGGGGGGGGATAAAGGTGTGTTTTAGCACCTCAATCACTTGAAAAGATTCTATTTAAATAAGTAAATGTGTTAGTGAGGTGTTATTAAAGAGTTTCTTCAAACTGCAAACTCTTATAGTCTTCTTCATTAAGTTAGGTAGTGAAATGTTCCGTCATGATGATGTGGAGGGAAGATTTTCACCTATGGGAGCACGCGGGAGGTCGACAGGCAGAGAAAGACAGAGGAAAGGGCAAATGCACTCAGAAGGTATGAAGGTTCATACTTCTGTCACCTGAGTTTTATCTACTGGCACCTTCATTTTGATTCACTGGATATGTATTGAACTTTACCTGATAATAGATAGTACCATCTTACATAAGCATGAGAAAATTGATCTTGATCTGTTAAGCTGTCACTGAGACAACTTTAATGGGATTTCCCATATTAAATTTAAAATGAATGCCAATTCTGTAATCTGGATCAGATCCAGATGGAACTTAGTGTGAGTGTCTGATCCTGAATATACACACCACATTTTGTTTCATCAAGTTCTGACATCATTCTTGAAAATGGGATCATTTCATCACAGATTCCATCCATCCATCTTCTGCCACTTTATCCTCCACAGAAGGGTCGCGGGGGTTGCTGTGCCAATCTCACCTGACATAGGGTGGTAGGCGGGGTCACACACTGGACAGATCACTTGTCCATCGCAGGGACACATTTTACCTAATCCTCAAATCTGCACACACAGGGAGGACATGCAAACTCTATACAGAAGTGTGTGTGCCAACCACTACACCAACCGTGTGGCCCTAGATTCCAACCCATCACACAAAATCCTGATTGATCTGTCAAGAACTGTAGACAGGAAGTTGGTAACAGTGGGAAAAACTAAAAGGTGTTAGTGTTAATGACTCAATTTTCTTTCTTTTTTTCTTGTATTTGTCCCCAGATGTAGACACCACCAAGGACCCATGTCAAAAGGTTAAGTGCAGCCGGCATAAGGTGTGTATTGCCCAAGGCTACCAAAGAGCTGTGTGTGTCAACCGCAAGAAACTTGAACACAGGTGAGTGTGTGTGTGTGTGTATTTATATCTTTGTGAGGACATTTTGACCTTGTAGGGACATTTCGTTAGGGTTAGAACTAGGGTTAGAACTAGCAATATAGAGTGTCTTATAAAAAAAGTACTCAAAATGTTTAAAATCGGATTGAATTTGTGAAATCTGGAATTATGTCACCGTTGAGTTCACTTTATGAAAAAAAATGGAAGAAAATGGTCTATTTTGCGACAATTATTGCTACTTTATATCATATATATACTAAAAACGCAATATAAAATTAATGATAACTTTGACTCAACACATAAGAAGACAAAAAACAACACATTATATTTAAAGCCTGAATATGTGACCTATAAACACACACCCCCAGGATGTCCATATAAGGAGTTGTGTATTATTCCCTCGGCAATTTACCATTGGTGCACCTGTGGCACAGATAAAATATGCACAATAACAACAGTAACACGATGTCAACACACCAAGGTTTACAGTCTGTGGCTTGTGCTGACCTTGAATGTGTTTACCTGCCTCAGAATAAAGCTGGAACACTAGTGCGATATATACGACAGCCTGCTGTTTAATGACGAGCTAATACATCCAGACAGCATGGATGCGGTCCGTTTGCCTTATGTTCAGGTGTTTTTGCTGCTGTGTGTGAATCTCTGAATCAGCACAGCAGTCGCTGTCTCAGCTGGACGTATCAAGGCTGAAGTGTTTGTGTCCTCTGTCCTGCTGCAGACTGAAGCAGCCCACTCTCAGGTCTCCTGATGGGAACTGTCAGCCCTGTCCCATATCCTCCAGTGGGCCTGTGTGCGGATCAGACGGCCACAACTACGCCTCAAAGGTAAACCACAGGGCTCTGACTCAACTCTATATGCTATATTATCGGTTTATCTGCTTTCTGTGGGGTTTGTGCCTCCAGCTTTATTGTCATAAAGTGTTGTTGAATGATGTTTAATCATATAAATATTATGTGTTCAACATGGGCAGAGAAAATAATAGGGAAACCTGTCAGTGTAATGCAATAAAATTAAATAGCACCACAAGCTGCAGCCTCCAAACTAATCGTAAAGTTGAATCAACACCTTTCTTAAACCAGCTAAAGTGACATCACCTTATTGACTTACTGCAATTGATGGAATGGACAGCGTTAGTTTTTGTTAGCTGTGCATATGAAACTGTCAGCTTAATGTGGACGAACGTCATACACGCATTATATTGATATTTTGACAAACATTCCCACCCTCATTTACTGAAAACTTACAAGTTTTTTCTTTATTTAATCTAGAAAAAGGGTTCCCATTGTTATTGAAAACTGGCCACGACTGGCAGCAGCACAAATAGCACAAATATAACACCTTTGCGTGTCATGGTAATGAAGTCATGTGAGAGAGAACAGAACACAGCACCTGGTCTAGGCTTAATTTACAGCCCCACATAAGAGGAAAGAGTCTCAAAGAGGTTACGGACAACAAATGCAATAAGATGCATGTTAATATCTGTGGATAGATAGATAGATAGATAGATAGATAGATAGATAGATAGATAGATAGATAGATAGATAGACATATCACCATCATCACTCTTTCTGCATAATATTTGTGAATAATTTAATCATGCGGATATCTTGATATTGAACTTTAAAGCTACTCTAATCAAAGAGTAGTCTTTTATTTTAATAATAGATTTAAAAAAAATTAATATGTGCAATATAAAATTGGCTAATGAAATATCAGAGAATTATTACTTGACTTTATAGTTCACCAGAGCCCTTGGATACAGGTTAATGTTTAGTTCTGCTCTCACTATTCTCTTGAGCGCTGTTTCCAGATGGAGCGTGCAGCTGCTTTCAACTAAAAATACCAGACAAACTTCACCACCTGCTGAGCACCAAACTACACACACACACACAAACCAAGCAACTAGCTGTGGGAGCATTTGTAGCCAAACAAACAGATAATTCCATCCCATAAAGTTAAAGCACAACAAAACAGAGACAAAACGGAGAACTTTCTAGCTTTTCTTGGATGTAATGAACTTTTTTAATTTCTTTGAAAAGAAAGGGAATTAATTAAGATTGAAATAATCATGGGGTTTGTGTGTGGGGGTGAGAGTCATGTGAATTTCAAATTTACTGTAAGATAACAAATGTTGTGTTAATGACGATTCCTTACCAGTGTCGGTTTCAGACTCTTTATTAAACACATATGTATAAAAATATGCACATTTATTCACAGCTTTCACTTTCCATTAAAAGTGTGTGCTAACATAATCAAGGCCTGCTCTGCACTGTGGGGTTAAACTGTGAAACTGTAGAGGTGTGAAGAGACTCTCAGGGGCAAACAAAGACAAAGACTTATAATAATGTATGGCTTCAGGAGAACAAAGCGATGGCCTGCAGTGGCAGCGTCCTGGGTGTTTATTGATTTACGCTTTGTCTTTTGGATCACTATTCTTGACCTTGTGTGCACGCAGAGGTCGGAAAATGCCTCCAGGAGCAATTCTCGGACTTGAATTGAGGCGTACAGTGGGTCACTGCATGAATATTTGAACTGGGTTGTGGCAATAACTCATTTTACTTCACCCTTGTGTCCCCTTGTCGATGTCGCTGTTGTGTGTGTGTGTTTCAGTGCAAGCTGGAGCAGCAGGCATGTCTTACAGGGAAGGAGCTTAGCCTGAAGTGTTCAGGTCTGTGTCCTTGTCCAACCGCGGCTCCCACTCCCAAAGAGAGTAAACATGGTAAGATGAAACACACAACCAAGATTACAAGACATAATCACACCAGGAAGAATTCACTGCAAAGCATTAGCTAGCTAGGGTTTCCATCCACCGTCCACCGCTTTATCCTTCACATGAGGGTCACGGCTGCTGATGCCAATCCCAGCTGATATATATGAAAGACGGGGTACACTCTGTCCATTGCAGGGCAAACATACATCATTCACTCACACCTACGTGCAATTTAGGGCGTCCAGTTAACCTCTGCATGTCCCAAAAACACCGGAAACTGGAGAACCCATGCACATCTCACACTAAATTTAAAATAGTTTACCTGCACAAGTCCAGGTCACCTTCATAGACTGCAAAACAATTCTGTTGTACAACCTTGAGGTTTACAATTTGACTGCATTCAGCTGTCAATCACCTGGTGTCCACACATTGGAGAAGACCTGAAACTAGCGATTGAGACGATTATCTCCTCAGGAAAATTTGAGTTGCCCCTCCAGCTGCTCAGTCTTCACCTTTCAAAGACTCTGTCTGAATATAATCTTCCTCCTCCACATGTGTCCTCCACACAGAGACCTGTACCGGACAGGATCTGGCTGATCTCGGGGAACGTCTCAGAGACTGGTTCCAGTTACTGCAGAGCAACGCCAAGCAGAACAACAACAGCAAGCCCGGGGCCAGAACCGCTACAGCCAGCACCACATCAGGTTAGAGCTACTACTTCACCTTCAGAGGACGTTACAGTAAAAACAGCATCCTTTAGCATTTGAAACACTCACTGGTTCCAGTAGATTGCTTGAATTCACACTGTTACACTGTTTTTGTGCGCACACACAAGCTTCATGCATAACTCTGCCACTGTCTTATTTTTATAAACATTGAACCTATTTGGTTAATTTTAGTGTGTCAGCAACATCCGAGACAACGAGGTGACAATGACAGACCGTGAAAACACTGTATGTGAAATGGAGGGGTGGGCTGACCTTGGCTGAAGGTCCTTGTTGTCCTTCTTTGTCCAGGAGAAAAGTATCCACATTTTTCTTCTCTTCTGGTCGACATGTTTCAGACCAGGCCTGTTAGGTTTGGTCTGATACGCCTGACAGTTGGCGTCCCAGCGACCTTAAGTTTCAAACTGTACTTGTTTCAGCCTTTTAGTTTTACAGATTTTAATCAATTCAGTCAAAGCGACAGCCAAAAAGAATACAAAGCATAAATAGCAAAGGGTCGGAGCTAAGAAAAGATTGGTCAGAGAGAGTGTGCGGAGAGTGACCAGGTGTTCCCAGTTGAGCTAATTAACTCCGCCCACTTACCTGCAAGACAAACAAGCCTCTGCTGGTCAGATTGGCAAGTGCGGAAACTCAAACAAAGAGTGGTGAAGTCATGACAGAAACCAGAACCAGGACAACACAAAAACAGGAGCGCCATCACATTATAAACACACTATAATCATAGAGTGTGTTTATAATGGACAAAAAGAAAGAAAATAGAAGCATCTCAGAATTTATAATATTCTGTATAATTCAGTATAATCTCACTACCAACTGTGAGAGATCACATATTAGATGGGCTTGCTCATAATATGTTCCCTTAAGGAAACTCATCCTGTTAAACCCTGTGAGATAATTAAGAAAATAAATGAATTGGCAGTGCAAGCAGGGGATTTTTTTTATGAGCACAATGGCGTGATTTCATGTTCTCATTTATGCGGTTTCTCTTTTTTGTTTGCAGTGCTGGACAGGAGCCTGGTGGCCAGCTGCAAGGACTCCATAGGCTGGATGTTTTCCAAGCTGGACACCAACAGCGACCTGTACCTGGACCAGGCTGAGCTGGCTGCCATCAACCTGGATAAGTACGAGGTCTGCATTCGCCCCTTCTTCAACTCCTGTGACTCATACAAGGACGGCAAGGTCTCCACCGCCGAGTGGTGCCTATGCTTCTGGAGAGAGAGTGAGTATTCTGGGGGACAATGTGAGGTGTGACACGCGCTAACGTGCTAGTGCGCGTAGCACACAATGCCTTAAACGTGTCGGTGGTGTCTTCTATTGGAACTAATGATTTATCCTTGGTCATGATGGCTGTCTGTGGCAAACAGGAAACAGCTTCTTCTTCTTCTGAAGGATGTGTGGATTCTAGAGTAAGAAAAGGTTGGCAAACCAGGAGCGTTACCGCCACCTACTGGATTGGAATAAAAATCAGCAGACAAAGCAGGAAAAAAAAGAGAATTCTCATCATATTTTCATAAATAATATTTATAATCCTTCAGAGTTTCTAAATATTACTTATATCTTTAATGGTGGCGTCAGGTGGATCCACCCTTTGTTCTCCTATGGGGTGAAAGAGGCACTAAATGTATTCCTGCTGCTTGTCCACAGCCTGGTTCTCCCACAGCTCCCTTTGATTACACTTGTAATCAAGCATTCAAGCATTTAAAGTAGCTCTGCTGTATGTCCCAGTCTGATACGGAACACACTGTACATGTGAATTCATTTTGAAATGGCAGTAACTTTTTAAACGTTTATCACATTTAGATTTAGCTTTCCCACGTATGAAAGTTATTTTTCTCTTCTTTGTCAGAGCCTCCCTGCCTGGCTGAACTCGAGAGGATCCAAGTACTAGACGGTGGCAAGAGAAAGTTCGGTAGGTATCCGACTCCTCCGTAAACTCATTTCAGCCCGACTGGGTCGGCCTTTCTTGGTTGAGAGGTTTCATCGAGCAGATGTCAAGCAGGAGGCAGGGATTAGTCCCGGATCACTTTTTTGTGGATTATAACTTGATTCTGACAGACGGCAAAGGAAACCAGCCATGAGTGTAGCTCGTCCGTGTCAGCGTGTGAGGGTGTGTGTATTAGGACTTGTGTGTTTCGTACGCCTGTCCACACTGCAGGTTTTGGCTGGCTGACTGGGCTCTGAGTCAGGACTCTCCAAGGACACAGAGCAGGGAGTAGACGCTCACATGTTACCTTGAAAGACTGAGCGGCCAATTCAGTTTTTGCCATGTGTGACGCTTCTTTCGTCTCTCTCTTGTTTCACAGTACTGCAAAACAATAACAGCCTTTATTATTAAAAGTCCAGTGTCTCTAAGCTTTAGTGACATTTAATGGTGAAACTGCTCAAATGTGTCAGGGAGCTACAGACGCCTCATGTGAATTCTGTCCTGACTCCTCACTCCTCTTACATGTCAGTTTATTGTGAGTAGAGTCCTGTCCCTTTGTTTATATAGTAAGCTTCCACTTTAAAATGCAAAACACACACCGTGAAAACATGGCAGCACAAAATGGACGCCCTTGCCTAAAGTACATATAAAAGGCGTATTCTAAGGCTACAAAAACTGGTTGCAATTTAAAGTGATAATACGCTTATATACTGTAATTATTAGTGTCATATTTAATGTCTAACCCTCTAAATGTTATACACTAAACCTTTTAGACTATGATAGTTTACCTTGCTGAAGAGGAAGTTGCATTTTTTAACTCAATCGTACAGTAAGTCCAGGCTAATTTCATATTCTTTGCAGCCGTTCAGAACTGAAAACTTTCCAATCTTTCGTGAGGATTAACTCGCCGCCCCACAGCACACCCACACGCTGCAGTATGCTGACCTGATGCCTTTTCATCCCTATCTCGCTGCGAGACCACATTTTTATTCATGGAATATGGAATCGTCTGGCACATAATGCAGACTATATACTGCATGCATTACATTTCCACCGGGCGCATGTGTGATGAGGCGTGATGCGGCGTGTTTATCTGCCTCTCTCTGCCGTCGTTGGGGTTTTGTTGGGGTTGTTCTGTTTTTGTAAGGTCAGGTCGACGCTTGATTTATTTATGCGTGTCTTGTGTGGACGCCAGGTCGATTCATCCCGAGCTGTGATGAAGATGGCTACTACAGGAAGCAGCAGTGTGACAAGGGAGAGTGCTGGTGTGTGGACCAAAACGGAGGAGAAGTCGCCGGATCTAGGATTCGTGGCAAGCCAGACTGCGGTGAGTCCACTGCGATTAACACCATTCCTATTGTCAGTGGTTGGTCTGCCTTGTGGTGTTTTTTTGTGGTGTTCTGTCACTCGTGTGAGAATTGTGACCTCACAAATACACAGGAAACAAGACTAGTCTAATGGTGCTTTTCCACTATATGGTTCTAGCATGACTCACCTCGACTCTCCGCCTCCTTTTTGGCTTTTCCATTAAGGATAGTACCTGATACCTGGTGGTTTTTTTGGTACCTGCTCTCCAAGTGAACTGACCCGATACTAAAATGTGACATCAACAGACTGCCAGCTACTGACATCCGATACAGGAATCAAACCGACCAATGCCGCGCTGTAGATCAGTTAAAAAACAACAACTTAAAAATGGGTTAATCTCCAACATTTAGCAAGGGAATGTCTAAAATCTCAATATTTACCAGCCGGTGATCGTGAGCCAAATCACTACCCGTCAGTCGTACTTTGGTTCAGTGACTGTCACACAGAGTCTGAGCGTCGGTTATGCAGGAAGTACTGAACAAATCACCAATTCTAATGATTCAGTACACTGAAAAGAACTCAAACTCGAGCTAGTACTAGAGCTGTACGGTGGAAAAGCTCCATAAAACAGTGACAATAATGATAATGTTTGTATTTTTTACTTCAGTCCCTTTTTAAAAAGATCTTTCAAGCTAAGAGTGTGTACTTGAGTGTGTACTTGACCTGAAGTAAATGCCAATTAAACTGGTCCAAAACTCGTATAAACCCAGGTTCAAAATGGTGTGTACATTTCAGCTGCCAGGATATACAGTATTCATTTGAACCTGGAAGCAGAATACAGCAAAGAGGGAAACTCTGCTGGTGTGGACTGGCCCACTTCTGCACGTGCAGCTTCACACAAGGCCTCCTTTATATTTAAGGACTGAGACCCACTGCAACATAACTCACTGCAGGGACCAGTGCCACATTCATGTGTCCGGAGTCATTTGCATTCTAAAGCACTGCATGTCGCTGTGAGAGAAGTCTTTCAAGATAAATGAGGGCTGTGTGGACTGAACCCATCGCCTGATAAGAATGGTTCCCCTGGCAAGGTTTAGAAATAGCTATTAAAATCCAGACAAAGTCAAACACATGCCCCCTTTTCTTGCAAGTGCAGTTGGCGATTTTAAATTGATTTCTGCTTTCTGCCTAATTGTCGGAGAACGGACTCCAGAACAACTGAGCGGGAACAGAATGTATTACAGTTTATAAGATGAGTGGTGAATAATTCAATCTTCACTGTCCTGCATGTTTTCTGTCCATCTTATTTTTTTACAGACGATGAAATGGCATATTCAGGTGATCTTGGCAGTGGAGTTGGATGGGAAGACGAGGAGGAGAAAGAAGTCGAGGACACTGCAGAGGAGGCTGAAGAGGAGGAGGGAGAGGTGGATGATGGGGGCTATATCTGGTAAAAAGGCCAACCGTACATGAGCTTCTTGATTGTTCCAAATACGCGCACACACACACACACACACACACACACACACACTCACTCACTCACACAGAAATCCTGAAAGGAGATGGACATGGTAAAGCTCTCACACGCCGAACAACAAAACGCGAGGGGTCAGGAGAGGGAAGATGAATTTTTTGGGAATATTTAATGTAACAGGAAATTCTTATAATGGGAAAGAGGGTAGGGGTGATTATGGGTGTGGAGTCAAGAATTCTGTCCCTCATACTTGTGAATCTTTGTTCTCTTCTGTTGTATGTCTTTTGAACTATCTTTGAGCAGTTTTTAGCTAAAGCATAGAGGAGACTTTAAGCAGTTGCAGGTGCTTGTCGTGTGGTTACAGTGAAAAACAAAAAAAGAAAAGAGAAAGATGAGGGCACATTTCAGTAGTCTGACCTGGCTTCTCTTTTTTTCGCTAGTTAACACAGTTTAGATAACAGTTTTGGTGTTAGGCAGGACACCAGCGACAAGGAGAGGTTCCCACATTAGAATACAGGAAAATGCCCTTTTTTTGACTTTATTGTTTACATGTCATTTGCTTTGGCTCATATATGACAGTAGTGCTCTGTCTCATTGAAAAAAACAACAACATTTCTCACGTCTATCACTCTTTAGCTTGTATATAATGAGTGTATCAGAAGGTTGTCACCTATTTGTCCTGTTATCAATGCCTGCAAAGACTGGTGGAAAACACTGCGTAACTGACAAATGTACATCGTGTCATAATGTGGATCAATTATTGTGTTTAATAAGAAAAGATTAAATGAAATAAAACTGGTCTCTGTGGCCCAGCTGGCTACCATACACCTGCACGTGTCCTCTTTTTCTCTCTTTGTTCTATTATGACTGATGATGATGACTGGCATATACACTCACCACTTTATTAGGTCTCTATCTATGCTAAAGAGTCAGTTCAGATACAACAGTGCTTTGATTGAGATGCTAAAAATATCATTTTTGTGACGTATCGTCATCCTTCCTCACGCAATACGAGAATCGGCGCAAATATCGATGTTTTCATTAATAAATGAAGGCGCTCTAAAGTAAACAATCGGTTTCGTGGTATCATTATCATGGACCGTGTATCGTATCGTGATTCGCACTCCCAGTTTTGTTTATGTCGTTAGAAAGAGATAATATCAGACATGCGGTGTATTGCTTTACATCATCACAACACCTGTGCTCCAGAGCAAAAGGGTTCCTCAAGCAGGAAGTCAAAGATTTCTCAGCAGAATAAATAAATTAACTGTATTTTTTCCTTGTGTAAAAACAAATCTTTGATTCTTGCAGAACTGGTGTGTTCTGAATTAGTGACATCTAATGGTGAGATTGCATATTGCAACGAATATAGTACAACTTTTGCTCATTTGGAAACATTTTCCTAGTGCATTAGGCAACTACGGTGGCCTTTGCAGACCAGAAAGTAATTGTGCTTCTTCCTGCACAGTTACCACTGCACAAGATGGCTGCCTGTGTAAAGCAAGGCCCCTGACTTAAATTACCATAACAGGCTTCTTCTATGGCCGCAATAACCAAAAGATTATTTTAAAGTGATTACACACTTACACAAACATGCCACTGGGAAGTATAATCCATTTCTGCCAATAAACCCCCTAAATATAACACATTGAACACGTCTTATAAATCAAATGATGTGATATGATGGGTATTTGGGAGCCTATAATTGTGTCATTTTGAGCGGTCAGATAAAAATAAACAAATTTATATTGAATTTTCTGAGTATTCATGGCAAAACTATAATTCTAGCACATTCTAGTAGACCATCATCTGACTGTAGTTCTCAGGAGATACCATTTCAAAGACATTAATCTCCTGTATGTGACCTTTTCTCAGCGGAGCAAAGCTTATTGTTGGCGTTGCCCTCACTCTGCAGTGCTGTACGGCTTCATGCTATGGGAAAGTAGCAGAAATGAGATACAGTCGCAGGTCTGCGTATCAGCACTTCTAAAAGCACAATGCCTATAGAAATCTCCTCAGCCTCTTCGGGACATTGCTCAAGCCGCCTGTACACTGTAAACTATTCAATCTTTGGAGCTGTGAAATAGAAACCTCACACTGGTATGTGACACACACATCTTCCACAGTGGTGGCCGAGAGAGCTCGTCTTTGTAAAAACTGACAGTAACCAATCTTCTGAAATGTCCTTTCTCAGTTTCATGTTTCTGTGATAATGGAAATCAGTACCTGTAATGTCCCGGTGGGTGAAACCTTAAATGTGTGAGCTGTGAGCAGGTTTGCCTGCTGACAGATGTCTGAATATGTGATACTGACAGCACGTACCCAAGGGGACCAATCATTTTCAGCAACCTGTCAGCTCATCATGCTAAATATTCCTCTTGCTTGGCTGAAACTAGCCTTTTAAAGACAGGTTTCAAACAGTGTTTTCTATTAATCTAAGTAAGGACTAAGACCAAAACATGTGTGTGTCTTTGGTGCTTCAGCTGTGTTTTAGTTTAGTTAAGTAACTGGAATAACAGTGTACAGAACACTCAGGGTGAAATTAAATGTTAAAAGAATAATTTAATATGACAATTAAACAATCAGTATAGTATTAAGATTGCATAATATATATATATATATTATACATATACTATGTATATTCCTTATACTGTTTTAGTTGCATTCTAAAGATATGTGAAATATATATTTAAAAACACTACTATTGTTTCAAGAGATACACAAATTAAATTTGATCACCTAAAAATGATTTTTCTCATAATCAACCAGCTGATTTTTGATCCTCAGTTAGAGTTTGCTAACCTCCTGTAGCCTCCACACATGTACAACTTGTTTTTCTGTTGTGTCCAATGTCCTGAACACGTTAACCTCCTGTGTCTGGTGAAAGCGCTGCAACAATCTCTGGAAAACAGTCACCGGGATGCTGAAGTTGAGGTGCGGGTAGGTCACTTTGGCTGCCAAGTCTCTTGTGTTGCTGGACACGATACCTGCGAAATGGCAGACAGTCATGTACTCTAGTTTTACGTGCCACTAAAAAAGTCTCCTCTGATTTTGCCACCACATAGAACATTGTGTTAAAATTCTAATCTGGAGTCAAATCTTAATTCAATTTCAAATCTTAGCCCTAACCAGTTCCTCAGAAATAGACCAGGTTTTTGGTTTGCATGACGCCTACTTGCCCTGACAAGGTCAGTGTTTAACCCAAGTGGGTGAACGTCACCTCAGTGGTAAAACTTGGTAAAAAGCATTTAATGACACAAACACAGTCCTGCTCTTTCTCACTCTCTCTATCAGTGGTACCTGCAGCCTCACTGCAGCAGGAGTCTGCTCTTCTGTGTTTCAGTCTTCTCTACTTCATGGTTGGGAATTTTAAATCAAGTGGCAGAGATCATCCATCCAGGGAAGAAGCATTTGTGGGACAAAGACATCTCAGCTAGTTCAACTGAAGTTCACCAATGGTTTTTCCATTCCATTGGTATTTGAGGCGGAGTTATGGCTCACGTGTCATATTTTAGACAGGCTTAGCAGAAATGACTCCATAATTCTTTACATAGTTGTCATTTTTTGCCCACATGTTCTCAGCCACTGTTTATTAACATATATAATGTGCAGCAGTCTGTGGTATACACACTCACAGTAGCACACTGGTACTGTTTCCCTGCTGTGGTCACCGTGTGCCCTCCACTGATCAAAAAGAATACAAGATTTTGTTGTTGCAGGGTTTCTTACCAAGCAGCTCTCCTGTGTGTGTCCGCACCACAGCTCCCCCGCTGGCCCCCGCTTGTACTGCACAAGTGGTCTGAAGCATGACAGGCTGTTTATCACGGCTGACGGCTTTAGAGAGGACGCCACTGGTGAGGGACGGGCCACAGCTCCGGCCCAGTCCACCATATCCCACCACGACGACAGATTCACCTGAAGGAAGACGATCCGAGGTAGTGTAAAGAAACAAATGTGTTTTTTTTTTGTTGAAAATGTAACAAGGGTGTTTTTCAGCGGACGGATAAAAATCACACCTGGATTGAAGCTCTGAGCCATTCGAGGGACCACAGCCTCAAGGACGGAGGATCTGAGCCGCACCAAAGCCAGATCATAGGGTGAAGACGCTTTAGTGGAAAACAGCACGTCGCCCACACTATCAAAGACTCTGTGAAATTGAAGTTTGTTCCAAATCAATTATATAAAATACAATTAAAAATAATAATCTTACAGCAACACAGGTGTTTTCATTTATTCAGGGCAGGGTTTTTTTTAAATTATCTAAATGAGGCAAATCTGGTAAAATAAAGTTGTTATAAATATTATTTCAGGTTAGGAAGATGCTTACAGTTCACCATATGGTGTATGTTCAACATACAGTCACCAAAGTGTGTGGCAGCCAATATAAAACTGAGGAAGATGTTGATTATTTTCACACACACACACACACACACACAGTCCTGAGAGAAGAGCTAACCAGGCTAAACAGTGAAAACACCTGTGGTTAATTAAAGGGAAGCAGCTACACACATCACAAACAACTTATCAAGTTTAATTAACCACTTTTATTACCTCTTGCTAACACCAGTGCACTTTTGTTATGAGCTCTTGGTCCAGCCAGATATAGTGAAATTCAAGGATTTACTTGAGTTATTTAGCTGTGTGGGCAAATGTTTTACTGAATACTGGTGTCTAACAAAACACACTCGCAAACAAACTATCCACTAACCTGCACACAAGGTGATTACTATATCTGGATTACTGTAATTTATAGAAACAAATGGAGTTACTGCTTCTGTTTGTGTTCTGCCACAGGTGACTGTGTCCCCTCTGCATGACAGCCATTTAACAGCTGTAATTACTCAAAATAATGACATAACAACTGTACAGAGCCGTTGTTAATGTGATCAGTAACACTTGTGGTTTTCCTGATAAAACATTACATTTTTCATTTGATTTACATATTGGTTCAGGGGGGACATTCTTTAGTATTGGAGATAGGATTTGTGATCATTTATTTCTAAAGCACTTAACTATGACTCTACTGACACTGTGGGAAAACAGAAGTTTTGCTATGTTAATTGTTTGTGATTCATGTTTTCGTGTGTCTACTAATCAAATCTTCACACAAAGCATGCATGTGGACATGAAGACAGTGAAAGTGTTGTCACCTGTTCCTGTGATGGAACTTGAGGTTGACCGTAGACTTCCCATTGACAACATGTCGGCAGGTTAGAACCAGGCGAGGGGTGACAACTACCCCTGAGCCCCAGAGCTCCCCGCTCTCCACAAAGCAAACAGTAGGGTATTTAACCGCTTTTGACTCGTGGGCTGTGGTGGTCATCATTTGAAGGCCTGTCTCTCCCTGATGGAGACAAACATCACAGAGTGGATCTTGAGAGTTCGAGCAGCGGAGGATATTCCTGAAGATGGAGTGGACAGAGCAGACCAGACTGAGGCCTATCCACTCGTTGGCCTTCCAGCCGAATGGAGACACGATGAGCCCGATGAGACGCACGTCGTCGGCACCGCCCATCAAAAACAACCCTCCACCCTCTGTGCCTGGCAAACAGCGGGCATCTGTGAGAATGACAGCGTTGTCCTCTCCAGCCAGGTTACTGATGATCCCTCTGCTGAGTGTGCTGATGAAGAGGTCAAGGCAGAGGGAGCCGAAGGGTGAACCACATGCAACAACATGGGAGCCCTTCTGCAGAGGTGAGCTGCTCTGCCAGGGGATGGTACCAGAGTCTGGGCTGCTCCCGACCACCACACCGGTCTTGAGCACAGCGAACCAGCTGAGGAAGTGAGCATCCCTGATCAGCTCAGCATCCTCTTCATCACCATGGAAACGCCACTGCTCAGCCTCCCGGAAAAGTGCCTGGAAAGCTTGTTTGAACTCCGGGCAGTTCACCAGCATAAGCAGCTGAGCTGAAACCTCGTTTTGATGTCGCCTTGTTTTGGGTCTAGAGTGTGTTGACTTGCTGGTGTCCAGTGGGAGGCAGACACGGATTTTGAGCTTGTCACTCAAAGTTCGCGGCGGTAGGAAGCTAAACTCGGTGTCGGAAGTGAGAACGTCTTTGTCGGCAATGAAACGTGAAAACGGCAGACCTGAACATATCACAGTCCCGGTTTGAGGGTGGACGATAACTCCGCTGCAGCTCACTGGTTTATTTGCTGATAAAGCCTCCGACAATTTCACCACACAGCAGCACTTTTCTACTTCCTTTATGTCCATATTAGATCATATGGGATTAGAAGACTTGAAACGTTGGTTTAACAAACAACTATATATCGGTGGTGACTTTATAAAACAAACTGTATGAGTATAACTATGAAGTCAAAACTATTTGTTTGTTCAACTGCCTCTGAGAACTGAAATCGTGTGTACTTGCTTCCTGTTTGTGTCTCATTTGTTCACGGAAAGGACCGAAAACAACCGATCAATATGATTGGACAAAAATGAAACACGAGCAGCTCCGAGCCAATGGGAAACTTAGAGGCGGGACTGTTGTCTTTTGTTGCATTCATGGCAACTTCTTGAGCGTCGTAGTTTTCAAATATTCCTCATGACTCTCCTCCTGGATAACGATTATTTGAATGTTTTTGGTATCATTTTTGATACGGTACTGTAGTGTTCAATCATATGTCTCTGCATTACCGGAGACAATGCGGTCGTAGTCTCAGCCGGCCATACGTTACTTAACAGCGCCACCCAATGACTTGGATGACCAGAGAATGCAGTTTCTAACTTTTTTTTTTTTTAAAAAAAAGAAAGACAATTTTTCAACGTACAAACACTTATATAAACTAAAAACATTGAAAAAATACAAAGAAACACAACTGACACTTTTCCCATTTCTATGTCTTATGGATGAGGAAAACTAGATCCTAGTTCCATGGTTCTCAAACTGTGGTACCACCAGTGGTCTTAATCTAATTTCACTATACCAGTGTTTGAAGTATATTATGTAAGGGAAGAGGATGATGAGAGAGAGCAAATTATCACAATGGGAATAAATCTGCCTCTTGTGAAAGATCCATGGCTGACTTTTCTCAGCCTATTAACACCACTGTATTTTAACATTAGTGATAATCAACCAACCACTACTCTAGTTCATGATAAACATTTCATATTTGGAATAACATTGTTCCAAACAGCTTTTAAATATAATATTTATATTATATATATAATAATTTAATGTCCTAAATCCTAGCATCAAAACCCCCCAGTGTAAATAAGTAAACAATTTGACACAAGACTTTAAACATTAAATAAAATATTTATTGTGCTCAAACATCAAACGTTTGACATGTAACTGTCTCTTGTAACAGAAATTCAACTTTAAGAGCTCAAAGCCTGATGTAATATGGCTAAAAAAATATAAATAATAGCTTATGTACAAAATAAAAACATGATATTGCACTAACAAGTATTTTCATGCTAGGGTTGGACAATATTGACTTGAGAACTTTCATATCACTGCACGCTGGGAGCAGCAACTAATCACAAAGTATTCAAGTCATGACACAACAAATAAGCATAAGTAGGGGTAGTTTAGCAACCTCACGCTGAATCCCCGTGCTGTACTGATGCAGTAAACGTACCATAGACCGTTATTATTTTCAACACTGTTGAATGAAACTCCTAATGAACATGTGGTCACATTCAAAGGATTGGCTTGTAGTGGTGAACCCCTTATAGATTAAAAACAAACAACATGCAATCAGAAAATAAAAAGCACTTTGACAGAAAGCGCTATACAAATACATTTATTATTATCATTATTATTATTATTATTACCATTAAATAAATATGACAGCAAATAAGTGCAGAACTGACCATAAAAAAAACTTTCTGGGAAGAAAACTAAATGGTAGTTTAAGATTCCCAGTAGTTTATATATATTTAATATATGGAGATATCATGTTTTGTCTGTGCCAATAGTTTGTGTTTTCTATCCTAAATCAAGGAAGAGTTAGTCCAAGCACAGAGTGTTAACCCAAATGACCTTCACTGCAAATCAACACCAGCACCTAAAAATAAAAAAGGGTCAGACACCGGGCCACAGTGAGACATGTTCTATATGGCAGACTGAATTTCCTACAGGCTTTAAGTAAAGCTCGAAACCAGAGAGGGAAAGTAACTCAATAAATTTGATTTAAATACTAAAGAGACGGTGATTCATAACTTCTCTCTGAATTGTGATGGTGTAATCAATGCCAGTGATAAAGAACACAAAAAACATATTGCAGCACGGTAAAATTCATGTTGACATGATGTCATTAAAAGTGTGTAAATCAGTCAATATATTGTGAGAGCCAGCGGAAACCCTCTCCATATCCTTGTCTCTTCAGCACGCTACACATAAAAACCTCCATTGGCCTCAAATTCAGCTCCTTCAGGGACACTTTGCCCTGAAAAAGATATAAAAAACACATCTGTAAGCACTGATTTAACATTTTTAACATCCTTAGTTTTATCTTAAACTTTGAGTGTGTTGTGAAGTAAAGCGCGGGGAAGCACGGTGTGGTGTTTATAGAGGTTTGGGCTTTGACTTAGTGAAGTGAGTCAGACCTTTTGTAATGTAATGGCTCTCTCCTGCATTTTCATGTCTTTTACGCTATTTTCTTCTCTCTTTTGCCAAGAAACAGCAGGAGCTTGACAAGATTTACATCACAAATGAAAAATAACACCTTTTAATATCATACTGCCTCCCACTGCTACTGAAGTTAATAACAGCAGTGGTGATCTAAGCACTTTTTTTTTTCAATCAGATTTGAGTGGTAAAAATCTCAGAAAAACTGCTTTAGCAATGAAAGCAATGCAGGTCTGGAGAGCTGTAAAGCTACTAATACAGTAACAACATATTTGAGCGACTGGTCAGAATTTATGGAAATATAGCATTTATGAAGATTCCAGTGTGACATCTATGGGTGAGACTGCAGAATGTAAGAGATCCTCTGCTCACCCCTCCCTTAATCGTATCTGCAAACTACAGAGGAACCTTGTATACAAAATTAGATGCATGTCTGGTTGAAAAACAAAAAATCCTGTTTCAAAGTCTTGCGACAGTTTTTGAAACCGGCAATTCGGACATAACCTGAAAAAAAAAAAGATCTATTGGATGCATGCTCATGCGTGCTGTTCTTTATCATCTATTTTCCTCTAAATGGGAACCGGAAACTTGTGATTGAGACTAATAACTCTGCAGCAGTCGCCCTCTGGTGGCTAACTTCTACTTCTGTCCTACCGCCTTCACTTTTCAAACTGTATCCAAAAGCATGCTCTGCCTTGTTTTGTCCATCCAGGCTTCAATAGAAACATGGCAGCTTCCATAAAGCAAGGTACATTAGTACAAGGCCCTTGCCATTGGCTAGGAAGTCATACAATTTCTGCCAACAAACCTTCCTAAATGTTACACACTGGACCTTTAAAGTCATAAAGTGAGAAAGGAGAAATGATTTCTGACGTAATATGGATTGATGAAATGGAAGTACAACGTAAGAAAAATATAAAAGACGTTTCAGTTGCATCACGTGTGCATTACCTTTCCAGTTGTATGTCCATGAAGACCAAACATGCACCTGAGTGCATCTTCACTGACGGCCTCTGGACGATCTATCTTATTCCCCAGGATGAGAACTGGTACATTGGCGATGGATTCGTCTGTTAACAAGGCCTACACAGAACAAGAGTCATGTACTCGGCGGTTTTCAGCAAAAGGTATAAATAAAAAGAGTCTGTGTGTTGGCATGGAAATAAAAATCAATATATACTTACGTCGAGTTCAGTCTTTGCCTCTACCAGTCGCTCATGATCAGCGCAATCCACCATATAGACTATACCATTTATGGCAGGGAGGTAGTTCTTCCAGATTCTTCGTGCTGTGAGAGCAGCACAGTTTCAGTTGTGACACAGGGGTAGAGCAAGAGCTTCTAGTGCCTCAAACCTAGTTATTATCAGTGTTACCTTGTGTGTGACCTCCGAGGTCGAATGTTGTGAAAGTCATACCAGCAATGGTCAGCTCCTCAGATGCTGGGGACAAAAGGGGAAGCACAGAAGTAAGTTTAAATAAGAACAATAAAGGCTTTAAGTGAGTCATGAAGCAAAGGAAAGACAAATGGTGGTTGTACTTGGATGTAGTGTTGGCACGTGCTGCCCGAGCCTGTCATCTCTGAGCATGTGCAGGAGCGTTGTTTTCCCAGCATTGTCTAGTCCAAGGAACACCAGCTTTCCAGTCTTTTTGTACAACCCTGATCATAAAAGAAAGACAATCAAATATAGACTTTAGATTAGGAGTGAAGCCAATACAATTATAAATCTGTGTTATTATTAGACACAGTGACTGGTATTTAATTCTCAAACCAAAATACCGAAGAGCATTTGGGCAGGAAATAGTGACATATGTAAACAGAAGTATTCTTGTAATGAGTCACAATAACATTTGACTTTTGTCACAGACATACAGATGTCATGTCTTTGTGTTTAGTAGTTTGTCTGCAGCTGTTTTTCACCTCTTTTCTGTAGAACTGCCCATATATTTCCTATGGCACATTGTTCTTGTTCTTAAAACTTAAAACTTTTCTTTGTGGACTACATTCACTTTAGAAGAACACTGCCTTAGGGCTGCTGATTACTAAATTAATCCCCAACTATTTTGATTATCCATTAATTTTAATTTTTTGTTTTTTTTCATCAAATAAAAACAACTGATTTCAACTTCTTGTTAAAAAATATAGAGCTGCAACTAACGATTATTTTTTCTCGATTAATCGTTTGGTCCATAAAATGTCAGAAAACCTTAAAAAATGATGATCGGCATTTGTCAAACCTGGAAATGATGATGTTCTCAAATGTCTTGTTTTGTCCACAAACCAAAATGATTAATTTTGAATGATTTCTTTGTTATCCAGAGCAAAGAAATGAAGAAATACTCACATTTTAGAAGCTTAAACAATCAGAAATCTTGTTTTAAACATGAAAAAAAGCTTTAAACTGATTAATTGATTATCAAAATAGTTCTTGATTAATTCAGTAATCGATTAATCGTTTCAGCTCTATTGAAATCTCTGAATATTTTTATTTTCTGGACAAAACAATTAATTTTTCATTTTATGGACAAAACTAGTCAGTCTAACAATGAGCAGATCAATCTGTAATGGAAATAATCATTGGTTGCAGTCATACACAACAGAATTGATGTTTTAGTGGTGAATGTACATTTTCTATATACCTAGTAGCTGTAGGACTCTGCTGAAGCCTCTGTAGATCCAGTCAAATATAAAAGACATGTCTCTTTACTGCCTGAAATACAGAAAACTGATGTCATTTATTCGGGCACATTACAAAAGAAACAAAAAAATGAGCACATCTTGTTCAAACTGCTGTTGGACCTCAATCGAATCCCCCTCGTACACGTACATGAGCAAATTCAAAACACTAGCAGAACACACTGACAAACAAGTGTAATGTTTCATATGTGATTGCAAAAGAGCATTTGGTCGCATTTCAGAATTAAGCAATGAAGTTCACTGTTGCTCATTATTCCCAACCACAGATTATTCTGCTGGAATGTGTAAGCTCTGTGAAATCACGCAGGCTTTGAGGCACTGAGAGAAAAACCAAGTAGCAAGAAACTGCTGATGCACTGGGATTTTCACACACAACCACCTGGAGAGTTTACAGAGAATGGTCCAAAAAACAAGAGGAAATATCCAGTAAGAATTAGTCAAAAATGCCTTGTTGCTGCTAAAGAATGATTCAGAATGATTGTTGTTAAAAGGTTGTTGTTAAAGCCACTTTATACAGGGACATGTGTACCTAATAGAGTGGCTTGTCAGTTCACATACTTTGTTCTGGGAAGGAAAAATCAAATGAAAAAGAAGGAAAATATTTCAGATTAAATATAATGTGTCATCTTGTTGTTTTTACAATTTGTTGACATAAAATTAAGTGATTTTTGATAAGTTGATCCCTCATCCCTGGGGGGCAACATATTATTTTTAATGTTATCTGTTGACTTAAAGGTCCAGTGTTTAAGAAGACCCAGGTTCGCAACCTGGTCGGAACAAGGGCCTTTCTGTATGGAGTTTGCCTGTTCTCCACGTGTGTGTGTGTTTTCTCCAGGTTCTCCGGTTTCCTCCCACAGTCCAAAAATATGCAACATGGGGGATAAGGCACTCTAAATTGACTGTAGGTGTAAGAGTGGATGGTTGTTAGTCTTTATATGTGGCCCTGTGATGCTCTGGTTCACTGTCCATGGTGTACCCCACCTATTGCCCTATGTCAGATTGGCACAGTCCTTAAAGCAGTAGAAAATGGATGATGGATAGACACTTAAAAACATACTTAAGTATATTCTATTGTAAGTTTTGCTTCAGGTTTTCAGGGTCTCAAACTTGTGAAATTTAGGAGGAGCTGCCTCAGGGAGTCAAATCTGATCTTCATCTGACTATTTTTATGACAAGTTCTGGCGAGGACACTTGATCTCAGCGAACACACACACACCTGTCACTCTGTGAAACTAGTGAGGCCTTCAGTGACGAGGCTTTAGTTATTTAATATGGTGCTTTATCGTAACTATTTTTCATTTCTGTGAACACATTACATTTTTGTTCGAGTGTTTTGGTAAGAACAGAGAAATAAATAGCAGCAAGTCATTGTTTTTTCTTCTTAAACACACCTCTGAATGGGGACAAACTGGAAAAACTTCATTATAAAACGCAAAGTTGAAGCTTCTCACAAACAACTGACCTTGTTTTCACCGTCTTTGCATAAACATCGCCTCAGTCACTTTGGCAAACCATGATAAAAATAGTAAACAACATCTATAATAAACAACTGAAGTCCACACAACGACAACTACACTAGTACACTGTATAAAACTTTATAAAACACCTAAGTAAAAGTGACAAATTTAACTAATAAATAAACACATTGCGCGTTGTTTTACCTTCAGTCCGCTCAAAGTGTTCGACTCCGGTCGGGACTGGCTTTTGGTCCGAGCCTCAACTGCCGTCAACTGACATGAAGTTTGACAGTTAACCGGAAATACGTCACTGGAATTAGAACAACGCGCGCGAGGAGGCGGGGTAACGCTAACGTCGTTCCCCCAATTGATGATATTTTTTGTTTGAGAATGCTGTGTCAAAATTTCAAACACTACCATTTTAAAATGTTTATGATATTTAATAAATCCCCAGTACATAAGCGACTTTTTTTAACCGTAGCAGTACAAGAATTAACATTAAAAAGGTACGTCACGCACAGATCAAAGGATACACACGCCGAGGAGAGCATTCCCAACTGCATTTTATTCGTTTCAGTAATGTAGAGTCAACAATGCCCCCCTTTTCTTTACTATTACATTTTCTGTTTTCTTAATTTCAACAATTTATATATCAATAAAGTATGTCGTTTATGCATTCAATACATACAAGTATTTTTACTTGAGTTCAAGGATGAACGTTTAAAAAAAGTTATTCCTGAACGCACTGAACTCAATCAGCTTTTTTTTTTGGTAAAAGGGAAAGATAATAATGTAGGTCGTTGGCCACTAGGGAGCAGTATAACAACAATAAAAGCGCATAGGACCAAAACAGCTTTCTTCTCTGAGCTTTGTCCCTGCTAATCACATATAAGTCACAGCAACACAATTAACTTAAAAGCTCCAACTTATAAGTGAATGCTTGTAAACAACAAGTACAGAGCAAACATTTTTATTAACCAGTGCCTTACGTGGGAATTCACAAGATCACACTGTTGATAATTTAAGCAGAGACGCTTTATTATAGCACATTAGTATCTACAAGGCACAGTCTGTACTTTGAGTGCACATCTCCAGAGAGATCCTTGTTAAATAAGTGAAGATTAATTGGTCAAGACATGAGTACGTTCTGAATTGTTCTGTTTTCTACAAAATCTATCTCCACCTTCTCCCCATCTAAAGGAAACACAGCCGACCCAGGAAACCATCCTGTCCTCCTTTTGGTTCGTCCTATAAGGCAGTAATCACGTATTCCCGTGAGAAACAAGCCTTTCGTTCTGCTCCGATCCAAACAGCTCCTGATTACTTCCAGAACCATTTATCTACTGTTTACGGGAAAACACAACAGTCAGTTTTGGTCGACAGATACTAAAATAAATAAGATGCACTTCCAATACATTGAAATGATATGCACATATGTAATTAAGAATTCTACCTGATGTAGGGATAGACTCCTCTTTCCCACATGGACATGCCTATAAATGGAGTGAAATATTAAACATGAATGGAGCCTGCTGTGGTTGAATTGATGTCGAATTGTAAAAAGAGAAGAAAAAACTGGTTACTTACTTCAACAGCAGCTTTAGCCTCGTCTGCTGAGCAGCAGTAAGAGCTGCCGCTCGCAGAGAAACACGTGTTTTTGCTGTAAAGATTGACAAGATGGATTTTTTTTTTAAATCAAGAAACCAGTGAGAACAGTGTGAGAATTTAAGGGTGTCACAATTTTCCAAATACATGTTGTTCAAATTGTGCAACAACTGCCATAATAATAATAATAATAATAATGGTAATAATGATAATGTATTTCACCAGTCAACCCAGATAAAACTGTTTATATACAGTGACTTAGCAGGTTCCGTTCTCATGGCATTGTTGTTGCTGCGTGTTTACATAACTAATGGCGGGCTAAATATTTCCACAGTGGTGACTTCAGGAGAAGAAGCAGGACTTTCCAGTTTCCATTAGTGGCCAATGTCTAACATGAAGGTGCAGCTAACTAGTAACTATTTGCTTATTGAACAACAACAAATAAACCAAAAAGAATTAATGAAAATGACTAGAATTTCAAAGACATAAATTGATGAGGCATTTTGCTCAATATTCACTTTAGAGAAAAGGAGACAACCATACTGAATATTTTTTACTCAATGTGGTTTACTTTTACTTAATAAAGCAAATGCATTTTAAAATGTTAAATTAAATAATAAAAGCAGTGTGTACCAGTTGAGTTCACCAGCACTGGTCTGCTGGCAAATGAGAGCTTTCCAGAAGTTGTGAGTACTTTTGATGACTTCAATTGCAAAGTCCTGAAAACACAAAACAGTAACTCAAATTAAGGTTTAATGTTACAACCTAAGACATAAATGCACAACTGAATTAATTGCAGTACAAATCAAGTTTTCAATAGCCTACAAGGACAGGGTGACTATAAAGGGGTGGAACCAAATTAAATGACAAATCTGCAATGTAAGTGAAATGACTTTTGGCTCTTTTCGACTATACAGTTCTAGCATGACTCGGCTCAGCTCGACTCTACTCGGTTTTGTATCAGGCATGTTGTTTTTCCATGACTATAGGACCTCGTTTTATATGCAACAAACACACAAACAAAGCAGTTATTTTCGGTGTACTGAATCATTAGAAGATTAGTTCAGTACGACTGCATTTATAATAATCTTACATCTTAGATTTTTACCTCGGAGTGCAAACCTCTGCCAGTGCAGCTCAGTTTCCCACAATGTCAATACTGTTAAGTAGTGATCCATATCATTGCCAATATCTAGTCTTAACAGCAATGATCTACCATCTCCAGAGTAATCAAAACCCATCTCAAATGAAGTAATAAAAACAAAGGTATGTTAGGTAAGAACCTTGTCTTTGAACTCATCATTGAATGCAAACTTGTTTTCTGGTTTCCCATCAGGCACTTTGTATCTTCTGAACCAGTCGATTGTGGCCTCCAGATACCCTGGTTTCAGGCGCTCAACATCACTGATGTCTGAAATAAACAAGAGACGGCAAAATAAGTTCAGTATGTGTGAGGCAGGACTGCTCAGACAGACAAAGAGGAAAAGTGGTTGCCTTACTGTTCAAGTCGTTGGCTTCAGGGTCCTCTACATTGATTGCAATCACTTTCCAATCAGTCTCACCCTCATCAATCATGGCCAAAATCCCGAGAACCTTCACCTTGATTACCTCCCCACGGGAACACACCTGGAGACAGTTCCTTTCTCAATGAGATGAATGTACGCGACAAACAATGACATCCACAAACCCTGTGACTCAATGATTGAGTGAAAGAACAGTAAGGTGCGGCTGTAAAAATCACCAGCCAGGTTTATACCTTACTGCCTATTTCACAGACATCGATGGGGTCGTTGTCACCACAGCATTCAGTGTCTCCGTCTTTGTGTGCCGGATCCTCCCATGTCTGAAACATTAACAAATAAATAACAGCAAGTGATGTAAATAATAAAAACCTAAAATACTTTTTAAAAGGACAGGATCATCAGTAAGATTTACTCACCTGGGGAATGGCTCCATAGTTCCATATGTAGCCTTTATGAGGGTAAATATTGGCAACGTACCGCAACTTGCCCTTCTTCACATCCTGCTTTATTGGGTTTAACAGGTCTTTTGTAGCAATCTGTAAACACATTGTACACCTGTTACTTTTAAACAGGTAGAAAAGAGACATTTTTGAACATGACCGATGACTTCTATGTCTAAATTCATCTGCATCATGTAAAACAAATAACTGGTATTAAAATCTCTTCTAAGAGAGTTAAGCACAAGTCTCAGTGTGTGTTTAGATCCGATCACAATGCCACATTCAGAGATGGTTTGTGGACGGCCATGTCCACATTTTTGAACATGAATGAAGGCATTTGTGTCCTCCTCAGCTGATTGTTTTGACTGTTTTTTTTCCAATAATTAAACAAGTTTTCAGATTTGTCAGATTCTTAAATGTAAATACTTTTTGGTTTCTTTGTACCATAGAGGAAAAAAATCCTTAAAACTGAATCATTTTGGTTTGTGGACAGAACAAGAAATTTGAGAACATCACCATTTATAGGTTTGGTAAACACTGATCAACAAGTACTCAAATAACTTTGACTTTAACTTACGATTTGACTAGGGAGGTCGTAGGAGGTGTTTTTTTGCAGGCATAAAATCCCTTCGGTCACATATCTGTGAGCAGCTTGCATCTATGATCCTCTTAAACCTTGCTGGACTAACTCGGCTACACTATAGTCATGCCGAAGCCAAATTAATTTGATTGAATGTCAGCTGTTTACCTCCATCTTTGCATTTGTCCATCTAGGTACTTCAACAACCATGTGAAAGATGTTCTGGAAGAGACAAAACAAAATACAGTTATCATTGAGTTCGTCTCAGTTCAGTGACAATATTTGTGTTTAAACTTTCAAGACACCCATGGTTGTCTTACAAGAGAGGTTTAAAATTATATATAAAAAAACAACAACAAAAGACGGCATTCAAATATCAGTACATTAAAAACAAACACAATATAGAGCAAAAAAGACGAGTTTAAATAAGTGTGTTTTTTGAAGGAGGAAAGGGAAACAATGACACAGATGTCAGGTGGGAGTGAATTCCAGAAGCTCTGGTCCCCATAGTGGTTAGACAGATGAGGGGGGAACAACGAGATGAGTGGATGATGATGATGACCTTAAAGTAAGAGTGGGTGTGGTAATATGCAAGAGATCAGAAAGATACTGAGGAGGAAGGTTATGAATGACCTTAAAAGTGAAAAGCAGAATTTTGCAATTCACGCAAAAGGTAACAGGTAACCAGTGGATTACTGCTGCAGAGCAGTGTGTGAGTGATGTGATGTGATAAAAAGAGGGAGCTCCAGTGATGATATGTGCAGCAGAGTTTTGGACTAGTTGAAGCTTGTGAAGTGACTTGTGTGGAAGACCAAATAGCAGGGAAAACAGCAATCTCATCGAGAAGTGACAAGTGTACGAGGACAGCGGCACTGCCTGGAGTGAGGGATGGACTCAGACGGTCGATGTTGTGTAGGTGGAAATATGCTGAACAAACTGATATATCACTGGCACCAGTTTTTGGCACCCTTATGTTGGGGTATCGAGCACAGTGGTCCTACAGTGTGGAGTTAGACAAACTGCAGTTCATTGATTTGTCAACAGAGAATAAACACAGACGTGCGACAGGAGGAATAAAATGGCTGTGTTTCTCTGTGCAGCCTGTTGCCCTCAGTCAAACAAAGCTTGTCGTTTTCGTGTGAAACAAAGCCAAGTACTAAAATGAAACAACATGATGGACGTCATAAATTGTTGCTCTTTGTTTACTCTGTCAAGTTCCTCATTGTGGAATTTACTGGCAAATCTCAATGCAATTTCTGTTTCCTGTCTACACGCCCTACAGTGGAAGAGCACATTCCATTCCATGTACCACTTAGTGACACCAACGTATAAGACTGAAGGTGACACAATTTTAAAAAACCTATGACCTGTTCTGGATTTATATAATCTCCTGTAATGTCGAGCAATGACTGCACGGCACTGAAATGAAGGGTAAAGGTGACTGTGCAGAGCAGACTGTGACCTGCTGTTATCTGTAGACCAGCAGCTACAAATACTCTGCAGCACCATAGATGACAACTGAGCAATGGGTATATTACAAGGGTAAACAATTAGGGCTGCAATAAACTATTTTGATAATCGATTAATTGGTTTAGGTGTTTTTTTCTGATTATTCAGCTTCTTAAATGTGAATATTTTCTGATTTCTTTGCTCCATATAACAAAGAAATCATGAAAACTGAATCATTTTGGTTTGTGGACAAAACAAGACATTTGAGAACATCATCATTTCAAAGACTGACCCACATGTTCTTAAATTTAGAGACCAAACAACCACTCAATGAATCAAGAAAGTCATAGACAAATTAATCAATGACGAAAATAATTGTTAGCTTCAGGCCTTAAACAAACATTTACGCCCTAAAACAAATATGTACAGTTGACAAAAGGTACTTTACCTGACTTTCATCTGCATACATGGGAATGTCATGGAATGGTGAGATGTACTTTCCTTCTTCATTTTCTGTAAACAAACAAAAAATATATATCATTTTAACATGGCAGGTAAATAAAAGTAGTTTTCTTTTTTTCATGCTTTCCATGAGACACAAGGCCATTCAAGTTTGTGTGTTGTGTGAATGGGAACAATCGGTGCAATACATAAATAAAAATGTTGAATATTTTTGGTTCACACTGGACTAACTGGTCTCACAGGCAATGAAAATACAGTTGAAAATATATAACAGCATGATTCTGACTTGTCAGTTGAAGATATCTATAGTGTCATTTTGACGAATTAAAACTTAATTTACGATATCAAAATGATAAAGATTAACAGCCTAAAGCCAATTGAAGTTACCTTTAAGTGGAATTATGACTGGTCAGAATTGACACATAAATATCTCACATTGGATTCATGATCATAGTTTAATCAATAGATGCATTAAAAATATCGAATAACAAACCCCATTCACAAACATTTACATTGTTTGCCCCAGGAAAAATTAAGTTATGATTAACTGAACTGTTCATTTTGATAAGGACGAACTGAATTAAATATCTGTAACACTTATGGCTGCAAAGTTTTTTGATTTATTGATTATTATTCAATTACTAAATTAATAGTCAATTATTTTGATGATCGGGTTAATCGGTTAGTTAGTTGAAGTGTTTTTTCCCCCCAAAATTTACTACAAGTTTTCTGATTTTTCAGCTTCTTCAATGTGGATATTATTATTGTGTTTATTTGACCATTTAAATATAAAATCATTAAAACTGAATTTTTGGGTTGTGTACAAAATGAGACATTTGAGAAAATCTTAAATCCCAGGTTTGCTAAACACTGGCATTTTACGGACCAAACAAGTATTCCACTAATGGAGGAAAATAGTCGACAGATTATTCGATCACTTGAATAAAAATAATCGTTCGTTGCAGCCCTAGTGGTGATTAAATACTTCTGGATATAATAACGCAGGTCAATGCGATGACGTGACACGTTGAATATCACGAATCACGTCATTTCACTTGTCAAAACCTGCACAAAGGGTTTAAATACTCAAACCAGGGAGAAATAATAACGTTTAAAAGTATATTTGCAGAAAATAGCGTATGTAATATGTCCCTACTGTGTATGCACTGAAGCTAACCGTAAATAAAGCAGTTACTTTGAATGAATAAGTGACACGTGGGAGGTTGCGACTGGCCTGTGAGCGCTCCGTCTCCAGGACAACAAACAGAAACAAACTCCTGTTAACGTTCGGCTTTTACTTACTGAAGAATAAACGGTAGCTGAGGGAGTTCAGCGCTCCTCTCTGTTCCACTGTAAAGCTCATGCTGAGCGGTTGGTTTGTGTTCGGCTCCGGGGTGAAGAAGGAGGTCGGTGGCGGAAGGAAATGTCTTCTGCGCTAGACGGTTGCGGGGAGGACACGGCGCATGCGTACTCTGTCAGTGATGTGTTCATGGACTAGCGCAAATGTCGAAATTACAACACTTCATCTTGTCAATGCTATTTTTGGTGAAATTTAGAATCAGTATTGATTCCTGTCTCTTCTTTTTGTCACAGTGTAGATGAAACAAAACTCGCCTCTTTTGGGACTGTAATTTCTGTCAGACCTTCTGGAATTACCTCAATCTTATCTTGAATCGAAAGCTAGCTAAACATCCAAAGTGATTTAATCTGCTGGCTAATGCTGCCTTTACGTGCTATCGGAAAGAGGAAAATTCCCATTTGTGAAATCGGAGTGCTTTTGAAATGAGAAATGGCCTACACACGGTTCACCCATACCTGCGTATAAAACAACATAATAATCATTAATTAAATACTATCATTACTGCAATTATAATCAAGGTATTGTTTACCATTTGTGACGAATCTTGTCTTACTCTCGGGAACTCGTGTGTCACTGGGAATCACAACGTTCATTTGTATTGATTGGTTTTGAATAAAAATAAGTGGAAATACACGACGAAATGGGTTATTTATTAACTATAACTTTTAAAATTCTGTCTATATTACGTAGGTGGGTATTTTATTTAAACACAATATATTGTTATTCATAGATACTGTACGTTGAAAGACACAGAAGCCGTTAAAACTGTGTTTCATCTGAATACATATTTATTAGATAAATATTAGGATGTCACATCATCTAACTACATACAGATTTGCAAGACTAAAAATCACAATGTTCTTCCGACCAGTTTAGAATATGAAATGATTGTGAATAGAATGTACAAAACCAAAGAGACAACTGCCACCTGTTGTGCCAATCACTTCAGATTGTACCTTATAGCATGTATATATATATATATATATATATATATAGTTTTGTTTGCCAAATTGAATAAAAATTATAAATTTGACAAAAGATTTTTTTTCTTACAAACTGTAAATTTGGAAACAACCCTTTTTCTTTTTTTCTTTTTTTACGAGCCGCTCAAAGCTCGATGTCTCCAATTATACCTCAAAAGGTTTGAATGATTTCGTAGCACCTTTATAAAGTACACAGGTAATAGAGAAATACACAGAAGTATTACACAAAAGAAAATTGTCCTTTTTTTTTATCTTTTTTTTCCTTTTATCTTGGAACCCCCCCACACGGAGAGGCACATAAAATATCTTACATAAATGAACAGGCGTGGTTAGAGAGGTCTGCACAGACGCAATCAAACACATTTTCCCAAGTCAATGTCTGACAGGAGGATGCAAGCTTTACAAATTCTAAATACACTATGCACATTCCCCCTGGAGAAAAAAAATGAATACATTTCTGTTTATGAGTCTCTATTTGTCATTTACATTATGTACACGATTCCCTTTCATCCCCGACCCTCAGCCACAACCCTTGTCCTTGTAATGTGAAGTAGGAGGATTATTAGATTAGGACATTATTAATTGCATTCAAATTTCAAAATCCTCACCTTTGATTTCTATAACGTCTGATATCAAACAGTTCAACATGTCGCTCGGGTTCACCTACACGTGATATCGTGAGCGGGTTACGGTTACACACTGTAGGGATAGAAAACCTCCCAATGCGGCAGTGCATTGTCTTTAACAAACATGAAAACAAACACAAACAACATCTGATCCCTCAACTGTGGTGATTTGATCAACTGTGAAGACAAGTGAAGCCATATTTTGGTTCAGATGGGGGGGTGGGCACGTAGACTTACAGCATACAGTATATTTTAAATTCTTTGACGGTACTGCATAAAACTGTGTAAACCAAATCATATCTGTGACGAAAAAAAACAATAACAACAAACATAATAACTTAAAACTTGAAACAAATGTGATGAAAATACACAAATCATAGTCACAATTTTCTTTTCTTTTAAGTATAGATATCAAAAAGCTCAATATTAGGCCTGGAAAACACATTTTTGCACATTCTCACTTTAAATAAAGAGGACGATGTCACTTGTGAATCCAATAATATTACAGATAAAATAATGATGTTTGTTTTGTTTTTTTTGTTGAGAAATTTGGACCTCTGATCTGCAAAATCCAAGCTGCGTTTATGAAATGAACCAAAACAACCTGCTCACTTTTTTTTGTTTTTTTGCTAATGCTTAGTCACAGGGTAATGGAAAAAAAAAACTGTACACAACACACACGCACGTTCTCAACACAAGTCCAGTGACAGTGCATATTGATCCATTCATGACAATGTTGGACTGATTGTAAGAGTGTGCGTGTGTGTGTGAGTGTCGTCTTTTGAGACATACAGTACCATGTAGTAGCGGTAATAGATAGGTACAGTGCTGTACAGTCACAAAGTATTCACACAGGGTATTTACAACAGCTCTGGAAACACTGTTGGGTCATGCAGGATGGGGTTTTTTTTACCCTCCAAAAATAAAAATGAAAAAGAAGACAGTCGGTACAATCAAAACATATGATTCTGATGTCAAAATGTTCGGCAGGACAACTTTGGTGACACAAATCTGATTAAAACCGTTGCGGGAAGAAGATAAAACATGTTTAAAAAGAGTATAAAAGAAAAAACAAAGAAAGAAAACAATAAATATCAAGACGAGAGAGAGAGAGAGAGTGAGAGAGACGATGATTTGATCAAGCATGAGTAGGCCGGACTAAGACAACGGGAGCCATTGGCACACATGCACTTTGTGAAGAAAAGCGGTGCAGGATTTGATGAGGAAAAGTGAGAACATTAGAAGAAAGACAAACTGGAGACTGGGAGGAGGAGAAGAAACAAACTTTCCTCTGCAGTCTCTCACATGCAGACAAAAGGAAACACAAACACACACACACACTACGAGATGTGCACTCCTTTACCTCTGCTGACACTGAAGGACATTTTCAGTTTATCCTGTCAGTGCACCGATTCCAGTTATTCAACTGTCTCACACACACACTCTAAAGTCTGGGCGTCAAAGGGCGTGGCATGTGCCATCATTTTGGAAGAACATATTTCAAACAGGATAAAAACTTTTTTTTGTTGTTGTTGTTGAGACAATTGTTTTTTCTCTACCACTTCTTTTTTGTTCCACAAAAGAAAAATTATAACTTAAAAAAAACAACAAACAAACAAACAAAACAAAGCGACAACACTTACCCTACGGTCTCCTCAGTGTTGTTACACATGACGATTATAGCTGCACAGTTTTCAGTTCAGAAAAGTCACAAATATCATATACGTATACAGTATATATAATATCACTTTAGTGCCCGCCAAAAAACATGGCTATAAATGGTGTGTTTGGAGTTCAGAGGCGGAGGAACTGGTGTGTGGAATCTTTACAGGAGGAGAGAAAGGGAGATCTGGGGACGAGCCACGGCGTTCCTGCGTTTTCTCCCGTCGGGGAGTCCCCACACACACACACACACGCAGGTGCTTGCACGTCACACACGGTCTGCCGCGAGTCTGTGTTTTGCGCGTGCGTGTGTGAGAGAGAGGGTGTGAGCACGGGAAGCTGCTTGAAGTGTCGGTGAAGTGTCTGTGGACGGACAGTCAAACACGTCACCGCTCCTGTCAGGCGCAGGAGGGTTTTGTGTGGAAGGAGAGAAGAGGCTAGTTGTTCTCAAAGAGGGAGAGAAGGTCGTCGTTGCTGTTGGTGGGAAGATCGGGAGGGTCCAGGTACGACAGTAACTCGTCTGGGTTCGCCAGCTCTGGAAGCAGCTGTGGGATTAAAGAGGTGGAAAGAATGAATGAGTAACAAAGGCTGAGGATATATGACTTACAAACATGCTTTTAAACTGAAAATTCTTCTAATTTAAAATGTTACCAAAGGCCTCTTGTTCTATGTGATGTGTTTGACTCGGTGATGAAGGCTTGATGTATTCAAAAGGTGAAACCTAACTGAGCAGCTTCATTAAATACACTTAAATGGTTTAGAAGAGAGAACCTTGGAGTTTCCTTATGCTCTCAAGTGTGTTCTGAGGCTTTTGTCAGCACACAGAAACACAGCGACCACAGTCGAGTCTGAGAGTCAGACACAAACAGAGCAAACACAGCCAAGAAGATGAGAGCGGCCGCAGCAGAGAATGTTAGCTGGTAACAGGAAGCTGCTGGCGCACACAAAGCACGACACACTTACATCCAAAGAGGGTTCGGGCATGTCCTGGGCTCCCTGACCCATCTGCCCATCTGAGGAGGGGTTAAAGTTCAGATCGCCGTGCGGGTGACTGTTCTGCCCGGGCTGCTGCGGCTGCGGATGAGGCTGCGGCTGGCGGTGCGGCTGCGATGGCTGACCACTGTGATGCAAGGGCGGCCCTGACTGGCCGCTGTGATGCAAAGGCAGCCCTGCTTGGCTGCCATGGTGCGGAGATGCATGCAAGCTCTGCTGCATGGGGTTATGGGACTGATCAGAGTGAGACATCTGGAGGTGCGAGAGAGATGGAGAGTGAAAAATAGGGAGGAGGAGGAAAGATAGTGAATGAGTGACGGGGGAAGAGTGTTATAGAAGAGGGGAAGAAGGAGAGGAGGGGGGGGAACGTGAAATGAGTTCCAGCGTGAAAAATATGGAACGGGCCTTTATAAATGGAAGCTGTGATCAGCAGACATGTACAGCTGCAACATCATACGGTGACATGAGCATGTGAGCATGACTGAGCACACATGCTGGCTGCAGGCAGAGGCTGCGCCGCATTCAGAGAACAAATCTGAGGCTTTTGTTTTAGTGTGGCATCAACTGTACGGAGATTTTCTTCAAATTATACTAAAGTTAACAGTAAATGACTAAGATTTAAACCAACTGTATTGTACGCTCACTTTAACAGGGACACCTGCTTGGATGCTCGTAAACACAAATATGCAAACAGCCAATCATGTGGCAGTAACGAGCTGCGGAAGTTAAACCCCAGAATCACAACGGGAAACAAAGATGATTTTTGCATGGTTGTTGGTGTCAGAGTATTTCAGAACTGCTTGATCTATTGAGATTTTCATGCACAACCATCTCTGGGGTTTACAATGACGGGCAGAGAAAGAATCTAGTCAGCAGGTCAGATTTGAATGACCAGATTGGTTCGAGATAACAGAAAGGCATTAGTAACTCAACTAACCACTCATTCCAACCAGGCTCTAATCTCACACTATGCATCTGGAACAGTTATTATTTACTTTACTTTGAAACTATGTTGTGTTGAAATCCACACCAAGTGTCACTGCTGTCACTATTCTCATAATTGTACTTCATTGGTATTTCAACCACACTTACTGCATCGTTCATGCTGTGGCTTAGAGGCTTGTCCTGGGAGAGGAGTCCACCAGGTCCGTCTGGAGGGTGCGAGAGCTGAGGCCCATGGATGAAGTCACTCATAGGGGGACCTCCACCACCTCCACCTCCGACAGCTCCACCACCAGACGGGTTCCCGTGAGGGAAGTCAAAGCTTCCTTGGCTGTGGTAAGTGTTGCCTTGAAGGATAAAAGAAAACCTTCAGTTGAAAAGGCTAAACACAGTTTTGGTCTTATTGCCCGAGTCCTTTGCTTTTGCGACAAAAAAAAAAAAAAGGTTGATGTTGTCAAAGTGATTATTTAACAGGATGTAACACGAAGTTGCACTTTTTTCCTCATGAGAGACATTTATCAGAGCAGTAAGCTGACAACTTTTTAAAAACCTGTTCAGCTTAAAATCCTCCTTGAGGCTGTGTCTTTGTTTAATGCACCAGAGAAATGTTCCTGTAGTAAAATGCAAATCAGCTCACTCTCCTTAAAGAAGAAGAACTTTGGTTTTCATCTACACAGCAGGATTTTTGTCTTACCTGCTCCTGGGTAATCTCCGCCGTTGCCACTTGAATGTTGACCCGGGTGCGATGGGTAAGGACTGGGACCCGGACCAGAGCCGGGTCCAGATCCTGGGCCGGGACCAGGTCCTAGCTGTGCGATCATGTCCATCACATTGGGCATGGTCATCTGACTGGGGCTCATGGTTTTAAAGCGCTTGGCCAGTGGTCCATCAGGGTCCTCTTTGATGTGTAGCTCAGACTTTATGGGGACGGGTCGCCAGCTACATGTCGGGTCTATAGTGACCTCCTCAAACTCTGAACTGTGCGACGAGAGAGAGAAGGTTTTTGATGATGAGGTTTTTGTCATTAAAAAAATGTTTAACATTTAGCTAGTAAAAGAAAAAGAGAAGGAACTTACTTCTGTATGGCATTGAGGATTCCCCACATGTACTGGTCCACCTCCAGACCTTCTAATAATGCCGTTTTACTGAAAGGAGGAAAAAATATTACATGTTATCTATCAATAAGGTTTCCTTTGTAGCAATCCAGATTTACAGATCTGATCCAGATCCATTTATTTACATTTTGCTGAGAGGTTATTTTGGGATTTATTAAAAATAACACTAAATATATCCTGATTTCTGTCCTTTTAGATTGAACTTACTTGCACACAGGACACCTCCATGTCCCCCTCTCACAGTTGAGCTGTAAGTACGACTCCAGATCGAAACACTGTGGGGAAAAAACACACAGACACTAATTAGAGTCGTCTTTTCCTTCTTACATCAACACCAGTTTTTTTTTTATCAAAAACAAACGCAGTTTCTTTAAATCTAACCTGGACATGCTTGCAGTCATGCCCTCGTGCCGGTAGCTGGATGCGTCTGAAGGTAATGGGGCATTTCAGCGACACTTTGATGGCCGTCTGCTCCACACCATCTTCCCCATTGAGCGTGGTGTTTCCTGCCGAGGCCGCCACACTGCTGAAGTTCCTCTTAACTGTGGAGAAGAAGTGTTTGCAGATAGAGGGTGAACATTTGCAGTTGGACCGAGATCAAGATGAATATTTAAAAGTGAGTTGTTGAGAGAAACAGATGTGTGCCGTTGTAATTAAGATGTACTTATGCATATTAACCACACAAAGAGACAAAATGAGTCATACTCTTGGTGATGCAGTGTTCTGCAGGAAGGAGTCTCTTCTTCAGGAGCCCCTGGAGGACAGAGCGCACAGATGGTCTGTGGACCAACTGCAGCACAAACAGGTGGGACTGGAAAACAACACCAAAACATGAAAGAAATCTTGTGTTTATTCCCCCACATATATAAATAATCTGTATCACCAAAGCTGTGATGTTTTCCAAGGGAAAAAGTATATGATATAAATGTGTACTCACACAGCAGCAGGCAGTGACTGTAATCTGGATGGTGTTTCTTCCAGGTTGGCATACGTGCTTCAGGTGCAGGGGTTTGTGGGAGGTTTTGTTGTCTCCCCGCTCTATGGTGAGGGGCGTGGCGTTGACGCTGACCTGGACGGAGGCGGGCCAGTTGGTGTTCATCTGCCTGTCTTCATGGTGGTAGCACTTAAACTGCAGCTCAAGGTCTGACCTGTGAGAGGAACGGGACGAGAAAAGTCAGCGGTTAACGACGTAACCCAGAAAAAACGTAGGAAATAAAGGAAATAATATGCAATTCATTAACAGCCGAGCTACACATTCATGTTATGATATTTTTACATACAGGGTAAACAAGAAAACTCATCATTTTGATACTGTACAGGATAAAAAGACCAGAAGATGCCTCTAAGACAGAACATCTAAAGAAAAACAGTTAAATTGTAGAAATGTCATGACTCTACACTAATTGGAGCAAATCTATAAATGGAGGTCTGTCTAGTGGTCTTACCTCCACATGAGGGTCTGATGGACGGAGGGTCGAAGGTGGAAGACGTGGTTACTGACAGCAAGGTTGTGCTCCAAGCGGAACGGCTCCAGCACCACTCCATCTCTGACTGGGAAAGTCAGCCTCAGCTCCTCATTGGGGTTAGCTGGAAGAGAGGAAAAGACGTTGGATGAATTAAGAGGCGTAAGGACATAAAAGCAAATCAGTGTCTCACACGACTGCTGGTGTACTTACTCGGAGGTGGCGGAAGTGCCGTCATATTTGGTTTCATATCGGGGGGAAACGGAGGTTTCACATCCTGGTTGGGCGACAGGTATGGAGGAATACTACTTCCCGGGGTCATGGGGGGTGTGGGGTTACCAGGTACAGGGGAGTGGGGGTAGTTACCAGGCCTCGGAGGCTGTGAGAGAAAATAGTACCATAATAAAAACAGCAGTTTAACACACTTCACATGTACCAATTAAATGAAGCTCAAAGTTCTTGGTGTTTCCCCATTAATATTTTATTTTATTAACTTTATTAACTATTTACTGATATCTGTTGAATATCCAGGATTTTCTTTAGCTGTAGAATCCACTTCTGAAACATTTCATTTTTATTCAAACTGAAACCCGCTGCAGCCGTCCTTCTTTACTTGTGCTATGTTGCTGTTATGATTCTACCCTTACCTCCATCAGATTTGATGTGGAACTAATTAGTTCCTGTGCACGACGTGGTGTTATTGTCAGGTGACACAAGGATAAAACACCACTGTGCTGACAGAACCAGAGTGAGTGTCATGTGGAGCTGATGGCTTAATCCACATAATGTGAACTACTTTGGTCATGACTACAGCTACACCTCAGCTTTAACAAAAAAACTAAATGTGTTTTTGAATAAAAAAGTGAATACACACCCCGTTGCCTTGACCGTAGGAGTATCCACCTCCAGAGAAGTTGGTGCTCTGACCATTGAAAGGCTCTTGCTGTAAGTGAAATAAAAATCTGTTATATTTTTTGATTTAGTTTTTAAAGGCAGATATCATGTAGTTTGTTTTTGTTTTTTTACAAAGAAGAAAATGGCCTTGAGGAAGAAGATGCTAAAGAAAGTGGTAGAAATGGATCTATTGTGTGACACAACAGACCTTGTAATACTGGCCCATGGGCATGCTGGGTGGGTACTGTCCCTGGCTCTGCTGCCCGGGCATCCTCTGACCAGGGTAATTAGGAGAGGGGAGCGGCCTCGAGGCATTTGATGTGGGATACTGCCCCTGCTGTGGGGGGAACTGGCTGTTTGGCCCGTATTGCTGACCCCCGTAACTTGCCTGGAACACAAATTAGACAGGAAAGGATGTAGAACACATGGTTTTGTTGTAAATGGGCAGCTAAGACTCATGTGTCCATTTACCTCGCCAGGATACGGCCTCTTCATCCCCTGCATGGGCATCGCCTGTCGCGGCCCTCCAGGATACCCTTGCTGTGGCATCCTCTGGCCATGAGCTCCAAAAGGCCCCATGCCTGGAGTTCTTGCCTGGCTCATGCCCATAGGAGGGCCACTCATGTTAGGGTTGCTCATTGCCGATCCCATGGTGGCTGGATTCATTCCTCCAGGGGGGCCTCGTGGGCCTGGCTGGTTCATGAACTGACTATTGTAGGCTTGAGCAGGGCCCATTTGGAACGACGAACACATCTGGAGGCAAAACAGCAGGTTTTAAGCACCAACTAATGATTATTCTGGGTCTACAACAGGTGGCTGGATTAAAGGTTCCCATGTATATTAGTATGTTACAGCCTATTCAGGTAAGTGGGTACAGCTGTGAGCGCGATGGCAGATGTGTGTGTTGTACCTGTCCATACTGGTTGATATCTTTGTTCTGTGTTTCCTGCAGAGCCGCTACCGTGGCTGTTGCCGTGGCCGTTGCCGTAGCAGCAGCCGCGGCAACAGCAGCTGCTGCAGCAGCGGCAGCTGGCTGAGTGAAGTCACCAGGAGGACGTGTGTGGGAGGTCATTCCCATACCTCCTGGTGGAGCATTGGGGCCCGCAGAATAACTGTAAGAAACAGATTAGATTAGATTACTTTTTTTAAAATTATTATACTACATTTATTTGCTCAGTTTCTTAAAAGGTCCAGTGTGTCACATTTAGGTGGATTTATTGTCAGGCATTGCATAAACTACCCATAAATATCTTTGTGTAAGTGTATAATCTCTTTAAAATATAAACAGTTTCAATTGCGTATCCTTAGAATAAGGCTTTTAAGTGAACTTTGGGCAAGGGCTTTCCTTTACAAAACAGCTTTTCACATTTCAAACCTGAAGTATATTAATAATTATTTCTAGAAGAGTCCTCATTTTTGTTACAATCTGCACCAATCAGGTGTCACTGAGTCATATGCAGCCTCTTACCTTCCGCTGTATCCTCCGGGACCACCAGGATAACCAGGTCTGCCGTACATGCCCTGCTGCATGTATTGTTGATTGGAACCTCCTTTGTTTGGGAACTGTTGCTGCTGAGCACTGAACTGAGGTGAGTTGAGTCCTGCTGCACTGTTAGACATGCCTGACCCCATAGGGTTACCTCCAGGATTCATGGGGTTATTGCTGTTCACCATTGGGTTTCCCAGAACCTGGATTTAACAAAGCAGCGTACGAGATCGACGATAAATTTAAGATTGAATAATTATTTCTTTCAAAAAAAGCAGAGATCGACTGTCATGTTATTGCAGAGTGCAAACTGCCGATGCACGGACATACAGTACCTGACTCTGTGACGTGTTGGTCACGCCCCACACGGTTGTAACCACAGACAATGAACCAGGGGGCTGGTTGGTGTTTTGTTGCCAGGGGACAGAGTCATAGGGAAATGATCCATCACTGCAAAGTAGATCAAAACACATGATGTGACCTGGAAGTTTCATTTAGCTGCGAAAAGAGTCAACTGAAAGTCAAGTCCATCCAAGACTAAACTTGTTAGTTCATTTGAAATGTTAGGGTACTCAAATCAATAAGCAATAATGACCAGGACTCCCTGGAAGAAGAGATCTTGTATCTCAATGGGATCTTCCTGGCTAAATAAAGGATAAATATTAATAACACCTGTTCAATGTGTGCCTGTTTTGAGTCGATATCTGCAATTCTACCAATATCTCTTGCAATTCTTATCCAAATACAGCCAAAGTCAGCACTGCACACACTGGTGCACATAGTAAGTCACCTGCCAAGTTCAAGACAGCTATGCAATTCACAAGCAGACAGACAGTTCTTTTCAGTCAGGATGTCTGCCTGTAGAAATCCCCAAAAGAGCTAAAAACGAGTTCCAAGTCCACACTTAACAGTAAAGGTGAAATATGACACAATTATTTCTTTGTTGGAATGTTTTTGGACGAGAAAAGAGAGGAGTGTTAATGTTATGCATGTTATGTTATAAAAAATATTATAGTTTGTAAGACATAATAAACAAGTTAAATCATCATGGGAGGCATGTGACCAGGGGAGTGAGAAGGAACTGCTGTTTTTGGACAGCAGCCCGCTTCTTTGCCGAGAGGTTAACTCGTGGAATGAACGGCATGTTCAATATTTCCTCATAAAGGCAAAACATTATCCCATGATCCTCAGCCGAAGCAAACAGGACTCTTGGCCAAATCCAGAGAGCCTCGTCGTTAGAGAGAGCTGGGCATGAGCACACAATGTTCTCCAGAAACATTACTTCACAGCTCACTTCCCTGCTGGATCATCCCATCTTCCCCTAAACACCTGAGCGACCACTCATAGTTGTGGGTTAGTGGTTCTTAAGGTGCACGTGTTTTGATGAAGAGAAATAATGAGGTAGCATTTCAGAAAAAATAAACCCTTAATGACACTTTAAGTTTAACATTTGTTTACTAATGTATCATCTCAACATTTGAGAGAAAAGGCAGAGAACTAAGACATAGAATGTGGTACAGTGAGCCACTTTTGTCAAATAGTCCAAAATCATCACATAAATTATTTAAATGCTCAAAATCCATGGATGCATTTGATGTGTGATACATTTAGTGGGGGATAGAAACAAATCAGAAGCAGTACGAGGCTAATTTATTCAAAGTAAGTGACTCATCTACTGATTTACAGTTGCACTTCATTTAATTTATGCATCACAGTATCTTTCCCTTGATAGTCCTCGTGTATTATGAGCTTAATTTCATTGGAGAGATATGAAAGAAGCATAAACCTTGAACAGCAATAGGGATATCTATGGAATTCTTTTGATTTAAGTGACAGGAAATGTCTCAGAGAGACGCCCCACTGACCTGTGTGTGAGGCCGGGCTTCATGCTGCTCATGCTGGGCTGCATTTGGACTTTCCCCGGCGGTTCGTTCTGCCGGTTCTTCTGGTGACGCAGCAGGAGGAGGCGACCAAGCTCCTCGCACCACGACGACAGCAGGGCTGCGAGGAAAACAAACACAAACACGCACATACGCACATGTGTCAGTCTCTTCTGAGCTTTGAACTGTGTCATTTATTAAAATGTGTGTTTAAGGTTCAGTGTGTGAATAATGACATAAAAAAAACAAACAACTCAGGTTTACGGCCTCACTTGTGGCAAATAAATTAACCCTGTGTATTGTGTTCAGAGCCATTCAGCCTGCAGTTATTGCTTTAACCTTAAGGGGGCACCCATACTCAATAAAACCCACAGTGAATTATTGAATGACTCTATCTGAAGTGTGAAATGTGAACTGAAATATACCACAGAAGGGGACAGACTGAAATGAAGTGAGACAGCCAGACAGAGATAGAACAGATATGATCTTTGCAGCAAGTGAGAAACTGTCATATCGTTACTCTCTTCCACTTCCTCCACTCGACACCACCACTATATTCATCTCCACACTTCCTATGTACTGTCAACCGTCCAAGGACTGTGCACTGCTCTCATCCTCTTAATAAAGACAAAGGTGTCTTTTTTTTTTGTACCAGTCATCTTGTTTTGTGAACCACTTCACTGTCTCACTGAAATGAATCAGAGTTGTGTGTCACTTAGTCTGGCGGGTGTTGTTTAGTCAGTTAAGAAAATGAAAGGCTACAGTGTTCACTTCTGAAATGAGTGATTTAAGATGCTGTGTACACCCAGATGCACCAGTTTTTTTAAGGAGCGACATTTTACAATGTGCACAGCACTTTCTTGAAAAACTGCATCTTGAATCTTAGGTTTAAAAGCCCATTGCGTAACATTTGTGAAGGTTTATTAACAGAAATTGAATATACTACAAATAAGTACTGTACAGTTCTATGAGCGTATACTTTGTTAGCCTTAGTGTTTAAAGAGGGGCCTTGTTTTCTACCGGGGCAGCCATGTTTCTGCAGCAGCCTGGAAGGACACAACCAGCATATGGAGGCGAAAGCTTACTACGCAAACCAAGAAGAACAACATTTCTGGTATGTGAAGGCCTCCACAGTTCCCTGATGTGGTTTGCAAGCGGAGGGTTGAGCTGAAGAGTCCTCACTTTTTAGGCTGCAACTGAGGAATATTTTTCTTATAATTGTTTAATACTGCTGATTATGATTATGTTATGCTGATTATGTTTGCACTTAAATAAGCGCTTGTTTGGTCCACACAATGGCAGAAAACCTCACAATGATGACATCCTCAAACGTCTCGTTTGTCCACAAACCAAAAATGATTCCGTTCCAATGATGTATTGAGTTACAGAGCAAAGAAACCAGAACATTTCACATGTAAGAAGGTGAAAAATAAGATTTCAATCTGCAGCCTCATCACTAATTCTTACACACTGGATGTTTAAATAGTGAATGACACTGACAGTTGAAAATGCACTGTGAGATGAGTGAAAGAGACCACAAACAATGAATGTACGCAATTGAAAGTGCCTTTTTGTCTAATTGCCTTATTGTAATTCATAACATCCATGTTACCACGACATTAAGACAGTAGTTTGTATTGGCGGAGCTAACGGTACACTGTATTTTCTGAATGACAGCAATCTGATCTAACATGTTGAATTTTCAAAGAAAGAAAAAAGAAAAGAGGAGAGAGAGGATGAAGAAGAAGAAGAAACAGAAGAGGGAAGGAGTGTTTAGGCTTTCCTCTGGAGGGTGGAGAGAGCCAAGCCTCCTAGTTAAAGAGGAATTATTCCACCCTGCCATTACAGAGAGCTTATCTTCCCACTAAATCACCACCTCCACACAGAGGGACTGTCTCCTCAACTGGCAACCCACCATTTAGACCTAAAGATCAGCTCCAAGCACAAATGATGGAGTCACAGTCTGAGAGGGAGAGCGAGATGGAGAGGCTATGGAAGAGAAAAGAGAGCGGCGGTGACTTATCGCATCAGTGTGGCCACAAGACGCTGAACATAACAAGTTGCCAAGGCAGAAGTCATTCATAATAGAGCGAGGTGCCACTCTGGGTATTGTGCATATTTAGCAAGTTTAGTGCAGCGTACGTGACCTTATTTTCACCCCTGCCAACACCATCAAACACCCGCAGCCAAGCCACACTGCACTGCACTGCACTGCACTTTCTCTCACTTGGTCTCTTCAGTCTGCATAAATACCCTTCGCACGTACGCCACACACCCACATTCCACTCCGTATTTTTACATTTTCTGTTGACAACTCTAATACTGATTCACATCCATCTGTCTCAACTGTTATTAGTGTTTTTTTGTTAACTTCACAAAAAGGGATAAACACATAATGCACGGGCATGACCTACTGCACGCCTATTTCCTCTCACCCCTTTCATCTTCCCATTTTGTCCCGTTTCATTCACACCACAGCCCGTGTGGTTATATCGTGCACTTTCTTTCAAAAGAGCCACCACGCTGGAGACAAGCCGGGGGCAAAATGGCTGTTAAACACCTTCATTCACTCTACACTGTCTTTGTAGTGACCCAAATCTTTGTGAGTTTCTATTCCAGGACTGATTTAAAACTTCGTATAAAGACACCATCACTATATGACTCCTAACAGGCGAGTTGAAAGAGATCAGTTCAGAAAAAAACAAAAGTTTGAATGTTAAATTGTGAGTTTTGTCTTACCACCGTGGATCAACTCGCAGCTCTGTGTCATACTGATATTGTGTTGATATAAAGGCTAAAGCATCTCTCTCCTCCACTGCCGAGGATTAGCCACAACTTCATGTTTTTCCTTGATTACAACGCAAATAATATCATATTGTATAACAACTGTTTCTGCCCGTAGGGGGGAAAAAAACAAGTTCAGCTGGACGTTAAATGTTCATCACAATATTTATGTCTTTAAATATTTACAAGAAATGCTACTCCCATCTTACAGCAATAACAAGTGTATTTTGAAAGTTCAGAGAAACTGCTGTTGATTCCACACAAACCCACTAATTCAAGATATAGATATAGATTCTACGGATTTAAATTGCCGGCAGTTCCATAACTCAGTGTTGTAATGTAACAAAGTACAAATACTGCAACTGCAACTTTTACTTTTAATCCACTACATTTCCACTAAATATATATTTGTTGCTCATTACTATCAAATAAAATCAGAAGAAGAAGAAGGTAGATAGTCTGTATTTATATTGCACCTTCTCGTCTAGATGATCTTGCCATTCACCCATTCACACGCATAGGACACACAGACTAGCAGAGTCAGGAATAGAACCCACAACCTTCCAATTCAAAGACTACCACTGAGCTACCATGGCTCAATCCTGACTCCTCCTCACTTTTTTTTAATACTTTTACTTCTAATACCTAAGTACACTTTATATCAGAAAATGACTTTTGATACTCAAGTACAGTAAATGTCATATAGTAATATTATATAAAAAAAGTGACTTCAACTTCTACCAAAGTCATTTTCTGGTAAGACTACTTTTACTCAAGTATCCCTTTTAGCTACTTTACACATAGACTACACATAGACTACTCTATACAAGATGTGATTTTCCTTTACAGACCATTTAAGAACATTTGACGATTGTTTGTGATGTCATTTGAGGGTAGATTCTTACCAAACATTTTATGGAAATATACTTGGATGATTCACAAAAAAAATCATATTGATTTGGTCGAAAACTGTTGCTAACAGAAGGGAAAACTTCAAGACAAACCTCCTCGGTGGAGATAAAAGCTGAAAGCTGATCTCAGAAGCACTCACTGACCTCTCCTCCTTGAACTGCTCCATTTCTTCGAAGCTGTGGCTCTTTTTTAATGGGGGTAATGCCCAAAGACATATGGGGCCTCCTCACTTGAGCCATATTTAACACTGTACGGCTGACTGATAACACAAAAACCCTGGCTCATTCTCACCTCACCTCCGCCCCTCAGGGAGCAGCAGGGAGAGAGTGAGCCATGGTAACAGGCTGCAAGGCCCATTAACTAATGACAGAGTGTGTGTACAAGTCCTCTTTTACAAGGAAACCCCAATGCTAATTGCTATGAGCGCTGACAGTCGTGTGTAGCGAGGGCCTTCTGCTGCCGAGAGCACATCATTTGCCAGGTAAAATCACCACAGCCTGCAGACTATCTCCTTCCCAGCATAATTCAGTTAGCCACATGAGCGTGAACCCACTTTGTCCATTCACACCTGACATGTTTTAAAGCCCCAGATCCGCCAAACTGGTACATCAGGATTCTGACTGTGACACCGTCGCCTCTCTGTGAACCTTCTAAAGCAGGCGGCTAATACTCTGCTCTTTCAGTGGCGTTGCATAAGTCAGGAGCAGAAGGTTTGTCACAGTGCCTGACAATTGACGCATGTGAGCCAAGCTGAGCAAAAAAAAACACGCTTTTAGCATAATTTTTAGCTTCAGCCAGCAAAAACTCAAACTCACTGTAATGGTCATATTCTGTGCCATGGCATGACAAACGCCAGAGATGAAGTGAGAGCCCCCACTCGCACCCATTTAATGGGTTCACATCATTTTTTATTCTCTCCTGCAACCACACACATCCTCTGTGTTAAAAGGGGCAGCAGAGCCCTTTTGCATATTAACAGTGACATATGATATAAGAACAAAAACCATAAGAATAAACCGGCGGAGTCAGCATCTAGCGACGGTGAGCCGGTGCTCAGTAAGTTTACTGAATAAAAAGAAAACAAATACTGGGATATCACCTAATTGAATATCTCTAATCTTGTTGGATGTGCAGCGTGATGTGAAGGCTCACATTGACTGGATACAGGTTCAAAAACTATCATTAAGATGCAAATTACTCACACTAAAGTCCTTATATATCTACCATCATCTCAGATCCTCAGCTAATATCTTAGATTCTTTAGCAGTGGCCAGAACAGAAGCATTTAACACTAACTCACTAACTAAAAAAAGGTGCAACAACAATGTGTATACTTTGAGAAACAGAGAATTAATGAGGCTCCAATATTTACATATATGGTGTCAACAACAGATGTTTTTGGATTTGTGCAATTGAGAGACTCAACAGAAGAGACGAGGTCAGAACAACTATGATTTTTGTGAGAGTGAATACAAACAAAATCTCTGCTTTTTTTGAAGGGACACAGCGCTCTAGATAAAAGCAAAGTTAGAGGTGGAGTTCAAAAACCAAATAAAGAATGGTATTACATGAGGGAAGACACAAATACACCTGCTGGAATAATTTTACTTGATTTACTATGCCGCCCAAAATAAAAAAGCATGGAGACTAACGGCTTACGCAGTTTTCTGGATCTGCACGAAATGTTAATGCCGTTGTTCAAAAATACTTTGGGATATGAAATACCAAACACCTGCCCCGTGATCTATCTTGACGTCGTCTGTATGTGACTTTTACTTGCAGCAAGTAAGAAAGCCATAACTGAATAAAACCAAAAAAAACTGGGTTAATGCAGCCACAGATGCTGTAAATCATCAGTGGCATTTTTATCATGGAAAAGTTGAGATTTCTTTTAAAGATGTATGAACAGAAATGGAAAATGGAACATTTATACAAGACATGACACAAACAGATAATGGCATGTATAAAATACTGACATAGTGGATGTTCAAACTATTACCCCATTGTTCTTAATACTCGTATTTTTATCGATTTGTGTTATTTACGTTACTATTTGCTGTGTTGTATTTTTCTGCTATTTTCTTTTTGGGCATTTTGAAGCTTTTACTGAGAAGACGATATCATGACAGGAGAATGGAAGACACGCAGCAACGGGGCCAGAAGTGAAATTGCAGCAGCTGTAAAGTCCTGTAGCTTCAGTTTTTGCTTTAACCTTTACTAAAAAAAGTTTTTCTTTGTGACACAGGTGAAATTGAGCAAGGGAGAAGTTAATCTGCTTCCTCCTCTAAAAAAAATGACATTACTGATAAGACAAGTGAGATACAGTGTGTGTTGCTGATATGATATCAAGCGGCACCTGAAGGGCTCAACTCCTTTTATTGCCTTTTCAAATGTGCGTTTTAGGTGCTACATCCCAGGTACCTGCTGTAGATGGTGCGTCTGATTGTTTGGAGGACGCATTTTACAAAACATGGAGGAAATGTGCATGTGCAATTCCCACGACCCTGAAATGTCACTGTGCTTGTTCTTTTCCCCCCTCTGATGTAGACAGCGCCGACTGCAAAGTTTTAACAAAAGCGTTTCTGTGTCATATCCCTCATGAGCATCGTGTTGAATGTGCAAAATTTCATTTATCTACATAAATAGAGATAAACCGTCACATTAAATGCACGTCTCCGCTCTCAACATCTAAACATAGTTCATCAACTGTGGTCCTAAAGTGACCCAAAAAAAAAATCTGGCTCACAGCAAACCTGGTCGTTTGATGGCGACATGTACATGCAGCTCTGCGGAGGTTTTAATTGATCACAACACAGACAAAAGAGAAAATACTACACTTTCTGAGCATGAACACTGCAGCACTAGACACAGAAGCCTTCTGAGAGAATGTGTGGGATGATGAAAAGAAGCAATTTATAATAGATATCAAAGGCAGAAGCAGGTACAACACTGGCAAGTAGGTCTGTGCTCTGTGGTGTACAAAATATTATGCAAAAGACAAATATGGAGGGATATAAATCCTGGAAAAAATATAAAAAAAAATAAAGTCATGCTTTTAGCAGGAATGTAATGGAAGCCATTTAAGCAGTCAATGATATCCCCCTTCCTGCCTCCTCTCTGTTCAGCAAACTTCTTTCAAGAAAAGAGCATATCAAATGGGCTTTAGTCTCAACAGCTTGAAGGCAGAACAACTCAAACATGCCCTGCAGAGAGACAGCGCCGTGTCAGAAATCACACTCAATCAAAACGAAAACAAAAAAAAAACGAATATGAGACGGCCTCTAATTTAAAGCTGCAGTGCGTAACTTTTGGTGATTTTGTTGTTGAACAGAAACCATGTCACACTATTTGTTTGCTGCGTCCTTCATATAAAAATAGGCTCATACTGACTATCGGAGGGAGCGTTTGTGTGTATACACCAGCTCCACAGGGGCGGGCGGGGACAAGAAGCGCTTAACCTGTGAAACTGCTGAATGACCAGGTTGTTTTGAGCAGAAGAATTCTCTTCTAAAACTTTTCGTGGGAACTTTGTGTTTTCAGTGATACTTCAACCTGTTTTGCGGCCACAATGTTGCTGTTGCCTCCTTCTGTTTTGACATGGGAACACTTCCTGTGTGCAGCGCAAGAATGTCCCCCGGGGCAAGACAAATTTTTATCACCGCTATACTGAGAAAGACAGAGAGTCACGGCACTGTGTGAACTCATTTTGGAACGTTCAAAAAAAGTTACGCACTACAGTTTTTAAGATTTTCTACAATCCTTTCTCTTTTCTCATTTGTATTGATAAACCAGCGCAGTATTCTCATCTGCCTGGTTTCAAAGAATTTCATCCACATCCTCTGGCAGTGCACTAGACATGAGGATGGAGGGGGGAAGAGGATGGATGGAAGGATGCTAAACAAAAAGAAAATGTGGGTCACAAGCCAAGGAGATGGTGCAGCCCAGAAGGGAGGGTAGCTCTACCTGAGTCACTCTGACATCTCCTGCAGGTGCTGGTTTCTGTGGGGTTCAAATTACACATTTTTAAACGGGGCAGAGTCATAAGAATCAGCATTAACACCAAACATAATGCAGTACGACGGCTCGAGCTGACTTAAGGTGCAAAATGTCGGTATTCGGGTAGGACATGTGGGTTCTCTGTGTTGCATGTGGCCACAAAAACAACAACAAACACAATCTGTTACATTAATATTGCACTGAGGGGGCGTGGCTTCTCTGAGCTGGACTGAGAATCACTTCTGTGCATAATATTTGTAGCGTTATTACATGTGCATTCTCACCAGTCACATACTCAGATTTCCTGTCCTGTTATGCAAGAAGTACGGCACAACAACGCACAAACACGATGACGCTAAGCTCATCTTAACTGTTCATTATACGATGTTTCCACATTTATTTGGGAATGACAAATATTCAACGCTATCTGACAATTTATTTATAATGGAAAGCGCTTTTCGCTCCCACAAGTGATACATAAGTTCAGTTCTCAAGTCTCATGTGATGTCACTGTGTCGAGTGACCAAATATACAATATCAGTTACACAGCACTTTGGGAATGGAATATGAATTTCAGGTGCATCTGGGTCAGTCGAGTCAAAAGCCTGGGGTCATGACCTTCCACATCTGTATCAGAGAACTGTCACAACTCAAAATGATCCCTATGTGTGATCACGCGGCCGTAATCGTCCACATCTCAGCTACACACGTAGCAAATATGCACAGCTACATCCAAAGGCCTGTAAAATGAAACAGGGAATTTACATATTTACACACACCATGTGGACACAAGTATGTGCACGAGGCAAAAAAAGAAGCAAAATAAATATGGACACTGAGCTCTCGGCTCTGCGTGTAAACAAACAGTCAGTGCCTTGGCTTTGTGACGACGCGCTTCTACAGTAAAAGTGCATCACGCAGCGAGGGAAGAATGTCAGAGAACAGCAAGCCATGAATGAACAGTTCTTATCGGCCATGCGCAGCTCCGCACTACTTCAGGGGAAATAGTAAATATCACATACCAAATTATAATCAGACACGCTACTTGTTGCAACTTCCACAATGTGTCTTTCCTCTCACACTGTGAAGTGAAAATTAAATCACGAGAAAAAACACACAATCAAGAATTCACAGAGTTTGAGAAATACGATTCCCTGTGGCTGCTGTTAGATAGTAGATGAAAAAGTGATGAAATCCTGGCTACAGTACAGGAGATTTACCAAAGAGATCATTTATAGAATATTGGTCTTGAGATGTCGTCAAAACCGTTTGACTAGAGCACTAAATAGATATGGGAGTGATTAACAAGTACCACATATTTTTTTTCCCCCATTCTTTCAGGATGTGTTTTCAAAAACACATCCTGAAAGGATAATGTATTGCCTGGAGCACTGGGAACTCCACCCTCACTGCTAACAATACTTGACATCGGTTTGTCTTAACAGCAATTCCTTCCTCCATTCTCGAGCAAAAATCTAACACAATGTCACTGGGCCACTTTGGGATGTGAGCATGTCGATGATTTACAGAAAAAAAAAAGAAAAAAGTGCAACAACACATGTAGGCCGCACACATACAGTGTGAAGTCAAATGTCATGAATGAGTCACTAAATGGCCTGATGGGGAAGTACACAGAGTGCAGACACAGGAGGTCACTGGAGTGCAGAGAGTCAGCAATACAAAGAAAGCCAGAGAGAAAGGAGGAAGGCCGGAGGGGCCGAGCGGCTGTGTGTGGCTGTGAGATTGAGGATGCAGACGGTTTGGGTGGTTTACACTCAGCTCCAGCGAACAGGAAGTGCTGCGGCTCCATGCCTGCTCACTGAAAGCCATATTGTGTTATAGTATTCTCTGCATAGGTCAGCGAAAACATTCTGTTACTGCTCGCGAGAGCCACGTGCTAATTGAGCTGTCAGTTTTATGGCTGGATTAAACACTGAATGAATTAACACTGATTGAGTGCCCTTCACTTGTCCACAGGAAGGAAGTGGTGTTTCCTCTCCATGTGGCACCTTTCTCAACAAGAGGTACATGCAAAATATACAGATATAAACAAAACAAGGCCTTTCTGTGCAGTGATCTTACTGCATTGTCCTTCAAAGATTACACTCATCCACAGGTCAACAACTTAAAAAAAAGAAACACTGGAAAAGTGGGTCATCTCCTCCCTTCACATTGACGCGCACGTGTACAATGCTGTCAAAAACCTTCACATCAACAACAATGGAAATGAATCTGACAGTCGTTTACCTGTTTACATGTAATATTGTTTTTCTTCCACCTCTGCAAGAGCTACAGTGTAACATCACAGTCACAACGTACGCTTGTGCACACTGAACACAAGACAAAGACAACAACAGCGCTCACGATTAGCCTCTGAGAGAACAGCATGTGGGTCAACCTGTGGTCAGCTGATCTGTCCTGATACCGTCCTCTGTGAGTGGACAGTGCTTAAGCACAAGTGTCTACAGTTACAACAGGCAGAAGTCAATGTCACAGTTTCACAGTTGTGAAAGTAGATTTGAATGTCGATGATTTAAGAGGAAGCTCGATACTGCTTGGTTGCTTGGTCTCATGCAAAGACACTTAAATTTGATACTAAATGTGTTTTTTTTTTTGTTTTTTTGCAGAGATACATGGACACATGGACAGCAGCCACATACTCAGACGACATTATAATGAGTGACATTTATTTCCTGGACACTGTAACCTTGACCTAACATGAACAAACCCTATTTTGACCCAAATCTTTAAAACACGTCTTTCACTCGGTGTAGATACAGGCAACTGAACTTGTTGTGTCAGTTGCTTGTATCTACACTCCTGAGGCTACAGTGACCCGGGTGACTGAGGACACAGTTCAAGTATTCAACCTAAAATGTTCAATGTTAAGACTGACATTAAAGGGGACTTGTTTTTTGCCCCCATCATGAGGATGAATTCCTATAATGTGACTGTGTTGGGTCCCCACAAGTGAGCAATACCTTGACCACACACATGCATCCACACACGCATCCACACACTACAGCACTTACCCAGAGCCAAGCAAAGTCCCTGCACATCTCATTTCATTCCCTTCATATCACAGAGAGACTCAAGTGTCACAAATGCTCCAGTTCCTGCAGAGGCCAGCGGCAACTCCTAAAGCTTTCTGCTGCTTCCAAGCCTCCTGCCTGCACCTTATCACTCTCACTCTCTACACATATCCCTCACTCTTCTCCCTCTTTCTTCCTCACTTCGTCTCCTTTCTTTTGCTCACTGTCATCCTCCTCCCTTGCTCTCTGATCTGTCTTTTTCCCCCTGTCCAGCGTCTGCACAATGCACATAAATTATTCAGAGGCAGTCTCCCGGTTTCTCTTGCTTATCCAATCAGGGCAGGGCTCTGCACTAATGGGCTCCTGCTGTACCTGCTACCGGCTCCTACACACACTCTCGAGACAGTGGGGTGGGGGGAGGCAGGAGAGAGGGAAGGAGAGTGGGAGGGAGAGAAATAGAGAGAGGGAGCAGAGGAGACAGCCGAGAAGGAGGCAGGATGAGGGGAAGAGATAAAGACAGCGAGCCGACACAGACAAACAGGAGCAGAGATAGAGAAGGCAAGATATTCCAGTGCTTCTCACCTCAGTTGTGAGGTGCCGTTATTGATGTGTTCAGCTTAGTCTGTCTCGCGCTCCATTGCCCCGCTGTACAAAAAGTGTACACAGAAGCACACATTCACATATGCATAATCCAGCACTGTGACTGCCATTTATCAGGAAGGGCAAGAAAAAACAAAACAGAGGAAGAAAAAGTCTGCAACCTCACGCTGCAAAGTTGCACAAGTGGGTGGAGCTTAAATTGCTATGCAGGCTGGCGGGATGCCAGTGCATGAGAGAGGAAGTGGGAGAAGAAGAGAGTCAGACGTGTGTTAAAGCTGCGGTGCATAACTTTTGGTGTTGTTGACGTTGGTCTTTGTGAACGGAGCGGTGTTTATGTGCTCTGTCCTTCCTCTGAACTGGCTCTGTCAAGCAATACTATCAGACCTGGCTGAGAGTGTGTTTGTGTGCATTCAGCAGCAGGACAAGGAAGAAGTATCTTTCTTAGCAGTAAAATTTAATTCTGAAACTTTTCTTTGGAACTTCCTAGTACAATGTTGCTCCTGCCTCTGTCTGTCTTGACAAAAAAAATGACTTTGTGTGTGCAGGAATTCATTTCGCCCTATAATCCAACATAATCCAACATGGCATTAAATAAAAACATGAATGATTTGGACGAGAAAGTTGTCCTTACCTAAATGTTGAGATGTGCTATTCAGTCCTAGAGTGGGGGAAACCCACAGGCCTTGTGACAGCAGAGGGAAGTTATCTTTTGTGTGACAGACACACACAGTCAGACAATGTCACAAATGTCCCACGCAGAATTGAAACAAACACAGCAGGAGGCAGGAGTATGATTTGAAAAGAGGTGTGTCAAGTGCCTCTGGGGGACAACCCTAACTCTGGTGGTTGAGTCCTGAGGTGATGATGCCAGATCAGTCAACCCTGAACAAAGGGAGGATTTAAATCATTTGCTCATACAGTTTTGACAAGAGCAAAGTCTTCTGTGTCTTCTGTGTACAAGTGCACTGCCGACTCAGCTGTGATATCATCACCAAAATGAACTCACACTGCAACTGTGTAAATCAAACCAAATGATGCCATAACTGCTGGCAAAGCTGTGGTTCCTCTGGGTCACACACCGCTGAACCTGTGCACCAGTGTGTGCGCTGCCGACTTTGACGTTGCACAGATAAGAAATGAGAAATATTAAATTAATTTTTGTCACGGAACAATGAATCCCTAAGTTTTCTTACTTACTTTAGTTACATTAAATGTCATTTAGCAAACGCTTTTATCCAAAGCGACTTACAAGGGAATTGAGTACAACCTGCCAGGGGTGGAGTTGAACTTGCGACCATGAAGTCTTTGCACACAGGGTCTTAACCACTGAGCCACTCCACCCCCCTAATAAATAGATAAACAGAAAATGGGCACGTATTGAACAGGAACTGCAACTGTATGGGATAATTTACAAAACAACAAACAGGAAGTGACATGTGAGCTGTATAAATGACTGTGTGCGACACAGAGACTTTTAACATCTATCACATGTGTCTTTACTGATTCACTGCATCTGTTCCAATACGAACACTCTCTATGTATATATATACATCGTCAGAGACTCTCGTTAACTTCCTGTTTATCCAAACTTCTTTTTCTTTTTACGCCACCTTGTGATTCAGAGCTACCGACATGTGCTGCACACTGACCACAAACCCCCGTGTGGCTGTTCCTACAGCAGTGTGTGCTGCCTGCAGAGGTCCACGCTGTGGTAACTCATGCAAGTGCAAAAAAGACATTAGGGAGCAAGTGATAAAGGACCCACTCAGCCTCAGACAACACATGCACTGATCCTCACACAAACATTTCCCCACAGGCTTCATTTTTATAAACTTAGTCGTGAACTTTAAAGGTAGTTTTATTTTTTTATTGGTTGCTCAGGGGTTTCATCATCTAAAGCAAACCACTGGAGAGTGTCAGAGGAGAGGCCCTGCCTTCTAAAAATAAACCATGTTTCCTGTTAATAATTCAGCACGCTGTTCTTACTCAGCAGTAATTAAATATAAAAGTCTGTAAGGTTGATTGGGTCAGTAACAAAGGATACCTACACCGTGCACTGGTCCTACACACACAGCTCAAAGACTGAAGGGAAGAGAGGGTGAGAAAATCAATCAGGAGAAAGTAAGACAGCTAAGTGGAAGGCATGTCGGACTACTGTATGTGTTTATGCGTGTTTATGCGTGTGTGTGTGTGTGTGTGTGTGTGTGTGTGTGTGTTATGTAGACAGGCTCTTATACACAGTAGCATGGTGAATTTTACTGAAGGTCTAATGGGAGCAATTTTTCATTCTCTTGCACTGCTCATTGAATTTGGAGAGTAAAGTGTTTATGAAGTAGTTTTTGTGGGGTGTGTGTGTGTGTGTGTATGTGTGTGTATGTGTGTGTACTTGCCTTTTTCAGCACTACACTGCCCTTATAAGGCCCTGTACTCTTCATGGAGACCAAAACTATGTCCCAATGAGGCACAACCTTATTTCTGAGCTAAGATTTGAATTGTGGTTAGGGTTAGAGTTAGAGTTAGGAATTGTCTGATTATGGTTAGGGTTATGGATATGGCTCTCCAAATGAATGGAAGTCAATGCAATGTCCTAAGAAGAATTGCTGTGTGTGTGTGTGTGTGTGTGTGTGTGTGTGTGTGTGTGTGTGTTGCAGCCACACCTACATCATTGTTGACACACCATACTGACTGTTTTCCCCTATTTGAAACACTGGTTCACCCTGATAGCATTTTGTAGACAACATCTTTTTACTGTCAGATGAAAGTGGGTGGGTGGGAATTTACCACTCATCCAGAGCACAGCTTTGCTCTTTTAATCATATTTTCCAAATTGCTCATTCTCAAACAACTGAAAAAAGAAAAAAAAAAACCTCCTTGCACACATGAAAAACATAAAAACACAATCATCACTTGCGCAGATGAAAAGGATCTCTGAAAAAAAAAACCCACAGCAATTCCTAATCTTCTGTGTGAATTGTTCTCAGGAGCACAAATATTATTTCTGTGAAAAACACGGAGCAACAAGCAGCAACCTGTGCCTGACAGAAGCATTAAAATCTGTTTCTAGGAAAATAGAGCTCCTGCCAAAAAAGCAGTTCACACAAATGCAGAGTGTATCAAATCATGTTGAAACATTGGACACATTCAAAACAATCACTTAAGGGTTACTTTTTCAATTAAATTGTAAAAAAAAGAGAACAGAACACATGTAGAAGAAGTGACACTGGGGGATAAAGTGCATAAATCTTAACTTGTGCTTCATAAACACAGACAAAACAGAGCTGGTGGCAGATTCACTGGGGAAGGAAACAGTAAAACCCTTGGCAGATTGTGTTGCTAATCTGATTTGTTGTCTAGTGAACACAGTAGCCAAAAGAACTTAAGAGTCTATTAGGGTTGTGTGTGTGTTTGTAGGGCAGTGGCACACCTATTATCTAATGAAGCTCTCAGCTTAGATCCAGCTCGTACCAGATCCATGATTATCAGAGGGAAACGCTAACTCATAGACTGCTTTATAAATGAGTGCAAAAGTCAGTTTCTGGAGAAAAAAAAGGCTTTGACTGCACAAAAAAACAAAAAAATCAGGAACCTGAACTTGAATGTATCGTTGTTAGTGTGCCAACATCATTTTAACTGTGCATCATCCCCCGGCTCTGAGAGTTAGCGGTGCTAATGCCGGTTCGCCTGAATCACCTAACAGCACATAAGTCTCTTCACTAGCCGATTCCAGATTAGAGCAACACGCTAATCCTTCAAGCCACACTGCAGGGTCACAATATCCAGACAGCTCATCATCAGCAGCAGCAGCAGCAGCAGCAGCCTGCGGTTTCTGAAAATCTCTGCACTTCATTCAGCGGGTCTCACATGGCAGCGGTTTGTACTTTGTATGTTTTTCCAATCACTTTTCTTCTAGCTTGGAGTGAACATATAGACGGCAATATATACACATCATGGGGTTTCATATTTGTTATGTAGGCCCTTTCTTTGAAAAAATATTCAATATACTCAGTCATAAACTACATGTATGAACTTTGCAGCCAGGCATATACCTCTAAACTTCAATTTTGCAAACAACTCAAGTTGTCAAACAAGTAAATAAAGAGGGAAAAAAAAAAAGAATAGCCATAATTGTTTCATCAATTTCCTCTTTAACTGATGCTCAGAGAGAAAGCGTCAGTGGGATTGATCCGCAGACTTAGTCTGCCTCCTCCCTGGAGAAGCCTACAGACAGCATCCCAGACTCCTCAGCCCTTATCTGGACTCTCAGGTGTCAGATTTGCGGCACTCTGTCGCCATGCAGGCTGTCAGCACATTTTGCCGGGGCCTCACAAACAGAGCCACATCTATGCATGCACACACACACACACACAGAAAAAAATCCACAAATATGACACAATGTGAGCACACAGACAGCAGTAAGAGAACGGTTAAAGCTTCTTGGCACGGCCTGATTTAACTTTTTCATGTCTGATGCTGATATCAAAACCATGGGTGTCTATCAATACCAGTTTTACCAGTTAAGTTTTTCATCTTTTTTTGAAAAACTAAGGTGGTAAAGGTGTCGACTTGGGTGTTTTTCTTCTATTTGTTTTAAAATACGTCCATACAGCGTGTTACTATGACAAGCGTGGTGTGTTAGCTTCCTGTCTTTGTGATCCAGTATTGGATCAGCTCATCCCCAAAAGCTTCTCCACGTTTCTATCATGCATGCATGTCTGCTCTGTCGCCCTCACGTCTGCTTCCTCAGACAGACGTCCTTGCACGGGGAGCTAAGATGGATTCTCAGTGAGCAACATCTTCCCTGAGTCAAATCTGCCTCCCACCTCCCCCCCCGACCCCACGACTGCCCGCCTCATCTGATGACTGTCCGCATCAAACCTCCCGAGCACGCGCAATTACACCACAGTTCCCATTTGTCCGCCGTGCATAAACAACTCTTCCTGAAACCCAGTTTTTATCTTCTATTAGATCCCAGAACCATCAGCAGACCTGAAGATGATTCTGACTGTCAGCTGGGTCCAGACGGTCAGCCAGACCGAGCCATGCCTGGACAACAATCACATTATCCCGACACGGGAACACAGACAGAGAGAGAGAAACACAGCAATCAATATTGTCCACTGACGTCTGTCTGCCCACTTAAGTTCCTCCCAACAAGACACTTCCCACCACAACTGAAAGTGGATATTCAGCTTGAGCAAATGTTCATACAGTATCACAGGAAGCATGTGAGCAAATGTGAATATTCATTTTTGGAATACAATGCAGCTCATACGAGGAATCGTGGGGTTATATTTCATGAGGAAAAACAAAGAAATCAGACAGTTTAATCAAACATATTTGACTATGATCACATCCACTTATGGAACTGACAGACAGGTTTATATGGACGCCTGTGTCAGGTCTTTGTCAGGCAAGAGTGAGTGGTCCAGCACGTATCAGCAACACCTCACCAGCCATCCATCCATCTCTCTCTCCATTCCTCTCCTCTCTGCCACCTCGGCATGTTTCACTCTGACAAATGTACAAGATCAAGCTGCTCCTGCAGGACTGTGTGGGGCAGGGAGGGGAGGCATGGATCGAAGGGGAAATTGGATTTGATAGATAAATGTCTGAGGATAGCATTACCGCTCGCTCTTGCTTCACGTGTGTGTGTGTGTGTGTGTGTGTGTGTGTGTGTGTACAGTATATGCATGCAGGCTGCACACACATACAGTACGTGTGGATTTGTGTGGAAAGAGCGTTGAGTAGACACTTTTTTTTTGTGCGTGAGACTCTACCATCCAGACAGCTTATCTCAATAGCACATTAATGTTTAATGCAGACTAAAAATATCTGACAGTATAACGCTCTATGGGCTTTCTGTGCGATGCTTGTGGTCACAGTCATTTGTGGAAATCAAACATTTTTCTCGCCACACATTAGAGTCGTCTTTAACAGAAACTTTTGTTTGTTTTTGAAGTTCAAAGTCTTCAAATTACAAATGTGAGATTAATCAGCAGACTCTGTGACAACGCAGATGTGACGACGTGATTAAAGTTATATGAGGAATCCCGCTGCTACCCACTTATGTACAAGTCAGAATGGAATGGACCGAGTATGTGTGCGTGGAACACGACTTTACACATATATTAATGTGAAGCAGGTCTCCCCGGATGCAGTAAGTCCTTACAATGCTTAAAACACCATAAGAAACTTCCTTGTGCAGTCAGAGCCTGAGCAGAATCACGTGGTAAACTTCCCTCACTTGATCAAGTACAGTACGTACAGCGGTGTGTGTTGAGCAACTGCACGGCGAGGAAAAGTTGGCGGCTCTGTATTGTTGGCAAGTCGACTGCAGTGGGATGACACATGGGCATGCATCGGCTGGCAGTTCGGCACAAAACAAAGAGTCTTACCTGCAGATTTGGGAGTGAATTTGTCTCTGTTGGCAGCGCAAACAGCCAGGAGCCGGTAGCCCAAGTCCAAATCAAAGCCCTGCTGAGCTGCGACGCGACTCACCACCTGGGAAGAGCAGTGGATCATGAGATTAACTGTTGTCCCTCAGCCACTAATAAGTTTCACATTATGTAAACTGTTGTCAATCTCTGCATCACTTTAATTACATCATTACAAGCACCAGGTTGAAGCACAGGGAGCTCATTCTGAAGTGAAGAGAAGGAGCAGTGAAGAGGCATCTGTCACCTTTTATCAATAGTTTAATCAGCCTTCTTTTTATTAATGTCTGTCGATAAATATGCACAATTACTCTGAGCTCTTCTATTTGCTTGTTTCAACAAAGTCCAAATGCCAAATATCCTGCATTCAGTTTCTAGTTTCATTCATGACAAAAAACAAAAAGAAAAATAACCAAATGTCAAATTTGAGAAGCTTGAAAAATGACACCCACTTAAAGAATTCACCCTTTGTTTTTTTTTTGTTTTTTTCTTTTTTTTGTCAACTGACAAATGAATTAGTCAATGAAATATTTTCCGTGTTATATTTCTATAAACACCCACGTAAATAGCCATTTCTCTCCGATATGAGTAATGAAAACTGAATAAACAGTAAGACACATTTACAGCATCATAATCCTTTCACTTTCTTAACCATGTTACAATTCAGAGCCACTGCTGTCATGGAACTTCATTTATCTTCCAAAGCACACACACACACACACACAGTGAGATTAATGTGGACTCTGTAGTCTGGACTGTTCCACTGTTCCACAGTCGAGGCGAGCGTGATGACTACATCAGCCTCCAAGGGCCGTGAGCGAGCCAAACCACAGTCGCTCTGCAGAGTTGAGCAGGTTGTCCTCAAACATGTCCACTCTGACCCTGAAATCAACAGAGTTTGCTCCCCTGACTGAAGGTTGCCGGTTCAATTACATGTGATAGAAGGCACAAGTGTTTCATTCACTGGTTTTAGTATTATTATTATTATTATTATTATTGACTAATGTCCAATGTTTCCCTCTGTTGAAGGAAAAAACGAAAAGCATAAATATGATACAGGCATATGAAGGATTATATATTATGATCTTATGCATGGGACATTTTTACATTGAGCTGAAACAGGCGATTGTTTTCATGTCATTAAATAATTCATCAATTAATGTTGAATTTGTCTCTTATTTATAATTTATGCACATTTGCTACTGTGTTTCTGTATTTGTTTAAGCTCTCATTTTGCAAGGCAATGTTATTATTATATTATTATACTTCAGTTTTTTGATTTTCTACACATTAAATGTGTGTAAATATCCGACTAAAACCTGATCACAAAAAAGGAAATAACCTTGAATACTGCATTTAACCACAAACAGTAACAGTTTAGGAACATTTTTTTAGCCTGTTATCCAGCTACCTATTTAATTACAAATTTAATTCATAGTTTTCTTTTATTATTTAACATACTGTATATCATCATCATTATTATTATTATTTACATATTTGTTCTCGTTTTCTTTTCTCTCATACTGTTAATCTTGGCTCTATTTATGTATCTATGTGTTTGCTTTCCAATAAGTGTTTTTCTTTTGGGCTCATGGGAGTACGTGTTCTGCGGGGAAGGGTCAGAGTGGAGGTTAGTTTTAATATATATATACAGTATATATACAGTATTTGTATATATAGAAATATTTCTTTCAAACAAACAATTGCAACTAGAATTGCACTCACTATGAAAATCCAATAAACATAGTTGGATGAATAATGATATTTTTCAGTCTACAGAGCTCACATAAATCATCAGATTTCATCTTATTTGAGTATTATATGTAAGCGAAAAGTCCCTCTTTTCATTTGAAGCAGCCTGATTGCCACAAGACTTGAACGATCCTCCTGTTTTAATGACTTCAAAAAGAGTTTAAACATTTATGGGACATGAAGCAGGAGCGTCCTGGACTGGGCTGGTACATTTTAAAAGGAGGGGTTTTACCGAGTGATGTTAACCAGGACTCAGGAGACGGCGGTAAATCATTATTAGGAGGGGGGAAACCCCTCTGCTTTTATCCGCTGACATATGACTACTCCTCTGTACCCTCTAACCTCCAAACACATATTACCGTCAACAAGGTCAGCTGGAGTGCCTCTGGAGAATCAGCATTAACAGCCAGGACACTTGTGATGTGACCCCGTCACAGGTGATACTGAGCACTGGACGAAGAACTCAGGAAACTACGTCAGTAAATAGGTGTTGGAGGATTTTTTGGTTCATAGTACGTGTTTGACTGGCCTGTCTGCAGACCAGATTCTTCCCCAAGTGAAAATGTATGGTGTGTTATGAAGAGGAGACAACTGTGACCACAGACTGCACACAGCAAGAACGAGTAATTACGTCTCTCAGTGAAAACACTGACAATCTCTTCTTTGTCTGTTTGCCTGTTAAATAAAGATTCAAGTGAATTAGAAAATGACAGATTCTAGTTTTTATTGCATTTTTGGAAAGAGTCCAAAATCCTCTGTCAATGGGGGGTTTTGTACATTTAGACACTTGCAGAGAACCACATTATGTTTATTTAAAGCGGCTTGGATGTCACTGCACGTACAAAATAAACACAACATCATCTTTTCAACCCAAAGAATATTATGCAAACAAAAAAAATGATTCTGACACAAGTTGGAATCATGTTGTCGATCATTGAATTCCCCCCTCGACGGAGTCTGCTCTCGAGTTTGTCGAGGGCAGACAGGCAGCCACAAAGACTACCACAGAATTAACATGGATTTAAGTTAGCTTTATCTTCCTCTGAGGATGTGCATCCAGGCTCGTACTCATGCAGCGCCGTGAAAGGTTCTGGAGGGAGTTACTGAGCCACTCACATATTCTTGAGGAAGAGAAGAAAAGAAAAAAAAAAGCATCTGCTGTGAAGTTTATTTCTGCTTGTGGTTGAATCGGCTGCATGTGAAAGACGGCACTCTGGTGAGATACGTGGGTGAATTTTATTTTAGAAAACTGACTTCACCCACATTGTTGATTCAGTTTGCTAAAGGAAGACAAAAAAAGAACAACAACATTTTCAGGCAGCACTGACACCTTGGCTTTGACTGTGGAAAACATTAAGTGGAACTGAGTGGAATGACTACAGTTTCTGTCAAACAAACACAAGCATCTGTTGCTGTTGTGTTGACATTCATTCGTCTCAAATTTGGACGTGGGTGTTTTTAATTTCAGGCAAATAAAATTGAGGGGAAGGATGATCTTTGGACTGGTTTTGTTCTGACATCTTTTCTTACATTATCTATGCACTCAAAACTCCTCCGGGGGAACGGTTAACAATCTCCACATGTACAACATGCCGGAAGGGACAGGCATCTCCACATGAGGCCTTAAGTTTAGTTTTACGACGACAAGCCTCATGACTGTAAAAGATGCACAGTCAGTATTACATTTCAATTTAGGTTTTTGGGTCCATCCAGCGAGGACACGTCACGAGGGCGAAATCCTCGCAGGAATGTGAGGACTTGTTAACACGCTGTAATTCTCCAGATAAAAAGCCGTTTGCTCTCCAAGTCTGATGAAACAATTTAGCTGATGGAAACAGCCCCATGCTGGGACGGGGCTCAGTGGTGGGCTCCATTGTATAGCTCTTCATCATCCTTTAAGAGGCTTTTATTGTGATTTACACATTAATGGGAACTGATTTGTTTGCTTACGTTACCACCTCGGCTGAGAACATGGTTCTTCCAGTGTTTGGCTAAGAGCGATCTTAGCGATAAACATGTGAAACTGTGCTCTAAAGCTTTATGTGTGTGTGTGTGTGAGTGAAGGAGAGAGAGAGAGAGAGAGAGCTATTCCTCACACCTGGTGCAGGCCGGCCAGCTCTCTGGCCCTGTGTCCAGATCAATGAATGGTAGCTGGTGAAGTGAAAAGCGTTAGCCAGAGGTGAGTGGCTACCCACAGTCTTTTACACAAATCTTTTGTGTGTGTGTGTGTGTGTGTGTGTGTGTGTGTGTGTGTGGGTGACGAGAACTTAAACCTGTGTCATTGGCCTCTCACGGCCTGAGCAGCTGCCTTGGATAAAAATGCTCTGACGCAAACCTGATGCGTCTATAGCTTGCTACTGACTGTATCAACTAAATATCTAAATGTAAAAAAGGTGGAGCACAAATCTGAATCGGGTTCAGGCTTGTGCAAAGTCTGCAGCAACTCACAAGCGGACAAATCCACCCATCGCTTTTCCCTGCTCTCCTAAGTATCCAAATCTAATTATTGTTTTTACTCATGCCTCCTTAAAAAAAGAAAAAGTACCTGAAAAACCAATGGAAAAAAACATAATTAATGTTTGCGTACCGTCAGACATCCCATGAGGCTTTGCTCGAAAGGTCGCTGGAAGGCCCGGGGATCTCCGCACCAGTCGAGCAGCTCTGTAGCTGCTGAGTGGAAGTTGGCCGGGTTCTGTAAGTGCTGTGTGAAATGCACAGAAAGGAGACTGCCATTAGAAGTGCAGAGGAATAATGAGTGTTGTTTTTTTTTTCTTCACATTAATTACAAATTGGAAAAACACTGAAACCAAACAGTCGAGCAGTCTCGCACTCTCAAACCAAACAGCCTTGATTTAATGTCTTGTGTTTCGGCACAACCCTGTGAGGACCTTGACTCCTTCCCATGTACGCCCACTCAGAGCTCTGCTGCATTGTGGGAAGAAGATCACACCCATATCAACAATGATGCCAGTGTTTCTTGTTAATCTCTCTTGGCAACACCCAGCCCTTGCCCTCATGACCCACACTGCAAGCAAATCTTTCGCTCCCATCCGTCGCTCTCTTTCCCCTCATTCACTGCCTGTTTTCAGGATGTAACAGAGCTGCGGCTCCAGAAGTCCACTGGCTGGCTTGGCTGTGCACAAAGAAAAACAACCTTGGTTCTGGCAGCTATGTGTGCAGACTCAATACCCGCCATTGGTGTGTTGTCTAATCTCTTTCAGTCTCTGTCTGTCTCTCTTGCTTGTTCACTGAGGCCTGAAACAGTTGAGTCCTTTCTTCCCAGTGTCTGAAGTCTACTCAAGCTGGCAGGACACAATAAGCGGTTTTAAAATTGGGCTCCTTTTCTTCGCAGCTCAGGAGGTTAATAGCTCTGAAATGGTGCAGAGCTACAGCTTGTTCAGTCGGGGAGACTGAGTCCACTTAAAAGCATTTATTATTCTCATCTGGAGCTGAAGCATCTTGTTTTGTGTGTTGTTGCAGAGAAGGTAGAACTATTGTCTTTGGAGGGCAGCAGAGGTGAGCGCTTTCTGAAAGGGCTGCTTTCTTTTTTTGGTGGTGAGCGACAAAAGCGCTGCTCGGCCTCACATGTCAGGTCTAGTTCCCGCCCACAGAGAAAAATCTTTGAGAGCCTCCAATGATATCATGAGCTTCAGTAGAGGGCCTTGAGTGACTCATCTTTTGTGATTGTGAAGATTAGCCATTATAGAGTTAGCTGCAGACTCTCAGAGCAGTTTGACTGATGATGAAGACGAGCGGGGAGAGTAAGGGAAAGTGAGAGATGCTCTTGTTGAGCGAGCGAGAGGATACTGTTCTAGATGAGTGATATAATCTGGCATTATTGCTGCTTGATGGGAGGCGTATCACCCTCCAGCGCGAGAGCAGTCAGAACTAGCACAGCAGGGGCTGTCTGCCTAGATCTGAATTCACACATGTGAGAGTGAGTGAAGAGGAGGAGGAGGAGGAGGGCAGCAGAGAAAAATAGCTCCGTTGAGTTTTTGGGAAGAGGATGGAGCCTGAGCTTGAGCTGTTCTTGTTGTTGTTGCCATTCAGGGTTGGATGAGGACAAGACTGGGGATCGAGCGGGGGGGGTGGAGACGGGTGAGCAGCAGTGATGGGGTTTCACCAGACAAAGAGCCAGACATTTGACAGACTATGCTCATTGAGATGATAGACCCCCCTTACCCCCTTTTTAGACCAGCCAAAGATCTGGCTGCTCTGTGCCTACCTGGCTGCATGACACACAGCAGAACAGCTGGCTCTCTGCCAGTGGCTTTCCCCAAACCAAAACAACACCCTGCTGGCAGAGCCGCCACGAGCTCAGCGCTTAGTGACTAACTCTGCTCCTTTGAAGTCTGCTTTACAACAAGCTCTGTTGCAGCCAGAGCTGGGAACTATATAAACCAATCTACAATTAGTGCATTTATTAAGCTAGATGTGTTAACACGGGGTATTTAAGGCTCGTCCGTCTCTCAAAACAAAACCCAACCAGTCACGCAAAGTTTTTTAGTTTATGCTCAAGCAAAAAGGTTTCAGTCGCCTCTGTGAAAACACACAACCTTCATTCATGAATCGATTACCCACGAGTGCATGTATATTGGGACAAGGCTCTGTAGTATAATTGAACCACAGCTACAACTGTAGCTAGACTTGACTGTGCATGGAAACAAAGTGAAGACAAAGGTTAATACAGTGGGTGTTCAGCGGTTCAGGTGGGAGTGCGATGGGAGGGTTAAAGTAAGACACAGAGAAAATGTCACCTCATAATCGCCAGCTCAAAGGCCTAAAATTCCCAGTTAGACATGGTGTCATATGGATGTTGGGAGATATAAAGGATCACACCCACGTAACATAAACAAATAAGCCCAGAGCCTGCCAACCAGCCAGTGAGTTTTCATATACTATTAATCACAGGCAGAAGCAGAAGCCTTGGGTTATGTTTGTCTGTCTGACTATGTCTTTCATTCTGGATCTGACTGTGAGGAGCCTCCTGAAAGCGACCAGTCAAGGAAGCATTTAAGCAAAACCACAACAAGGGACCGCATACGTCAAGAATCAGGAACGTGATGTAAGGCAACGCGGGACTAGGAGGAACACGGGGGGAGAAAAAAAAAAAAAAGAAGAGAAGTGGAGTCTCTTATGTTGCAAGACTCTTTGAAGTTTCTTCTTGTGTTCACTGCCAGATTGGCCTCCCTCTCCCTGTCTATGACCCGGTGCAACATGATCTGTGCAACTGCAGCTAATGGCCAGAAAAACTAATGACCATATAAGGTGCTTAGAGGAGAAGGGACTATAAGAAAAGAGAAGAAAAGCAGAAGAAATTCTGATTCCCCTTTTTTTTCCCTACCGACACAAGTTTAAGAAGCTGTCACATATTTGTCTCATGAAGACATACCTGTTTGATACACTGCAGCCTGTCATTGGTCTGCTGGATGTGCCGGTCCATTGATGGTAACGTGTTCATCTTGGTGGCTCTATCGGGACGCCATTAAAAGTTCTGTACCCTGTAAAAGAGAGACACATTTGTTAGAGCAGGTTTCTGTCAGGTCACCTACTGTACAGAAGAGTTTAGTTTTTTTTAGCCTATGGATTTCAAACAGCGTTTTAGCAGCATGACAAATTCTCAAAAAAGGGAAGCCAAACTGTTTATGCAGTGAATCATCAAAGGGCTCCATCAGCAAAACTGAGATTTTCCGCAGCAGCACTGTCTAAGACATTTAAAAAACACACCTTAGTTTTTGCCCACATCTACAGGCAGATATAACTTAGCTTTTTAAAACATCTTTCTTTCTGAGTACATATTTTTCTAGTGCAACAGTGACCAGCAATTACAAGAACAATTTCAAACCCCAAGCTACTACTCTGACCATCTCAGAGAAATGGATTAGGACTGGATTAATAGGTATCGTGCTGGTTTGCCAATGAAGCCTCCATCCTTCTCAATCCCTGTGTGGTTATCTACATCAATGTTGGCCTGCCTCAGATTCCTCCACACAAAAGACGAACTGAGGAACCACAGGTGGGAGCAGGGGGAAGGTTTTAGAAAGCTGCTCGGCACTGATAAAGGGTCCCCTAAGATCTCCAGCAGTGAGAAACAGAAAGAGAGAACGCATACGATGGAAGCGCTGTGCTTTGCCAGGGAGTTTTCATGTGTAATGCTCGGTCTGCTGTGCTTATCTTCGAGAGAGTATTGCAAATATGCACAGCTGTCTTTTTCTGTGTCCTCTCTTACACACACACACACACACACACATACCATACAACTGCACACATAAGAGTATGTAAACACAAATGCTTGAATTCATCACTCTGATTAAGCGCAAAGGTAGAACTTCAAAGGAACATTTAGAGAATAAGAGTGTATTACTAATCCTCTGAGCTTAAGTATTACCAGAGTAGAATTATCTGGAGTGCACTTACAAAGCCTTTAACATCAGTCAAGACATTGCTTGCTTGGTCTTGCAAATGTGTTCCAATGGTGAACAGAAAAATGTCTCGTCAAAGTAAATGGACACAATGCTGCAGTGGCTATTGTGAAAATTCCCTCAAAGCGGCAGGTCGTTCATCCTGTGATGCACAAAGCCACTCTGACTGCACATGATATGATCATAAATTTGGGTGGCCTATATTCAGCTGTGCTGCGGTTTGTCCCAGTGTCCAGCAGATGTCTCCCTTTCCTGCTGCTAACCAGCTTGTTTCCTTCACAGACTTCACCCACAGCGAGTGGTCCAGAGCTAAGCCCTGTGCCCTTTCTTCTAGCACTGCAACGGCAGCCAGGCAGCTCCACAGACTGCTAACAGGGCACACTCCAGCCAAGTGCCGGCCATCTGACCTTGTGGCTATTGATTAACGTTTCTCCTCCTGCTCCACTTCCTGCTGTCCCAACACACTCGGAGCCAAGGCCATAAAGAAGGGAGTAGATGGCTGCCTCATGTACCAAAGAATCTTCTCCCCCCCTCCCCTCCTTCCCTCTGCTGTGCTTTCATAAAGTCCATCACACACATCGGCCTCCTCCCACGGACGGGCAGCGCTTTTGTTACTCAATGAAAAGACGGGCCCTCAGGTTCTGAACGTGAGGTGGAACTGCAGCTGGCCAGCCAGGTCGTGTACAACTGAAATGTAAGTGAGACAATTCAGTTTGACTGACTGTCCAGACTGACAGACGTTCCAGAGCCACACACACACACACACACACACACACACACCCTCTCCACCGCTGAGGGGGAAAATGTGTTGCATAACAGATGATGCATTGGTGGAAACATGGCAGAAGTCCTCCTTTTGCCCCACATTCTCACTACTCTGTTTGCTATCAAAATAAAAACACACCAATCTGTCATCTCTACATGGGAAAGGAAACAAGTCAAGAACTATCGACATCTCTGCCCTCACTTTTCCACAAATTCTGTTTTGTTTTTTTTCAAACTTGGCAGCAGTGTGCCTTTTTTTTTCCTCTTCTCTTTCCCATCTTTCCATTTTGTGTTTTTGACTTTAAGCAAGTGCCGTTGTTGTGCCGTACATGCACACACTGAGAACAGGCCCGCATCATGTGTATTCCAAACATCTTAATCAGCCCCACTCAGCACTGCCAACCAGAGGTGCAAAGCAAAGGATTACACATCCAATTATGCTGCACATATTACAAGCCTTTAAACAACAGTGGGACGGCGAAGCTATGAATCACAGAAGAGTAGCACACCACGGCACAAATAATGACATAACATCCATGCCTCTCTCTCTCATTCTTTGTTTCTAGTTTGCTTCCTTATCAATTTTCCCAAGCAAATCAAGTTGAGGGAAGTGGGGCAAGAAATAAGAAAAAAGCACAGTAATATAAAAAGCAGTGGAGTATGGCGGGAAGGGGGCAAGAAGGGCCAGCCTCAGAGGGGAAAAGAGATGCAGAGAGAAGGAAAAAAAACAATGTCGAATTATCTCTCTATTATCAGCATCGCTCTCTCTCTCACACACACACACACACACACTGACTTATTCACTAGCATTAGTGTTTTTTATTTTAGACAAATGAAGACCACCTTTGTGGCAGGAACTTGCTTTGTGAATGTGATCTGATGGTTGGTTAATGTCAATAATGAAACTTTTAAAGATGTAAATACTCCCGTCTGTGTTATAACCCAAACTTACGGAACTTATTTTGATGGCTTTACTTTTATTTTACTCATTGGAACAACAATAGCTGATGATACATTTTTGAAGCTATGTATCACATTGTATGAACTTTGGAAGTATACACTGTGCATGGTTTCCTACACTCCATCCACTTATTTGGGGTTCACGTGTTAAGACTACACTTAAATGCAAATATCTAATTAGCCAATCACATGGCATGGTCAAGATGACTTGCTGAAGTATAAATCACGCCTAAGAGTGAAGAAGACAGGTGATATAAACCACTTTAAATGTGGTACGGATGTTGGTGCCAGAGGGGCTGGTCTGAGTATTTCAGGAAGTGCTGATCTACTGAGATTTTCACACATGACCTTGTCTAGTGTTTATAGAGAATGATCTGAAAAAGAGGAAAATATCTAGAGATCATCAGTTCTCTGCGTGAAAAAGATTCTCTTTTTTATATATATATAGCAGAGGTCAGAAGAGAATGGCCAGACTGTTTTAAAAGTAACTCACATAAGCACTGAGTGCAGCCAAGGTATGCAGAAGACCATCTCTGAGCCTTGAAGACCACACCAGACACTGTATTGGGTACATAATATCTAAGGAGGTGGCACGTGAATGTACATGCAAACGAACATCTTTGGTGTTGATGTCTGACTCTAAGAATGGTGTAGAGGGCAGTGCAGAACAATATTAGAGGAATCTGGCCAGAGAGCATCTTTACTATTCAGCAACAGTCTATAAAAGGGAGTTATAACTATTACTCCTGCTCCGTGGACACAGTAGGGAACCCTCTCTGCTCCTCCTGTATGGCCAGAGTTTTTCTTTCTCTTACAACCATGTTCTTTTTGCTCCCCTTTTCTATAGCCCTCAGACATCATTAGAGCCACACAGCATGCAGCTACTTTCCACCACCTTCCATTTTCTATTCTATCATTTTCTTCTCCCTTTCCCTCATATCTCAACCCTCCCGCCACTCTTCCTCCCTCCCTCCTCCTTCCTGGGGCCCTGTGCGGGAGCTGCCATAACAGGAGGTGGAATGGATTCATTTGCTCTAATGTGGTTTGGGCTGCAGCGTGGCACGGCACAGAGCGACACTTTCTCCCAGTGCACAGAGCCTCTCTGCCTCTCCCTCCTTCCCTCCCTCCCTCACCCCCTCCCCGTCTCTCCCTCTCTCTGTCCGCAGTTCATGTGTTTTCAAACAGGCCAATCAACACCACTCAGCTGTGCTGGCCTCTCTCTCTCTTTTTCTCCCACAATCTCTGCTCTCAGTGCACATTATTCTCTCTAGTGGCGCACTCTCATAGCCAGACAGTGCTTTTTGGCTTTCACTGCCTTATTCTCTTTCGGTCCACTCCACTTTGTCCACTTTTTCTTTTTTTTTCCTTTTCATTCATTTATTTCACAAACCCACTTCTAACATCTTACCGTTGACTTTCTGCTTTGTTTTGCTCTTTGCATTATTTTGTCGACTTCCTCCACTTCCTGTAACCTCCCCCTCTCCCCCTCTCTTCCTTTTCCCTCTCAGCAAAGCCAACTATTAGACATATCACTCCCTCCGGCCTTTATAAAACTCAACCCCTGTACACGGCACCAGCCTCTATAAAAATGTAAAATGACTTCTCCCACGGGTGGGGAATAAAAAAATAAACTCTAAATGCTGCTGTTTGTTTATCTTCTGTTTTAATGTGACAACCGCAGAAGCACGAGGCAGCTATGTGACACCCAACACTGCAATGCAAACAGCTGTGATGTGGAGATATATGAGCTGCTCTGTTGCTGTCTATAAATAAGGAGCTTCATTTATGGAGTAATGCAGGTATGCGCCACCAGATACCCCCGGGAGCAGCCGATTATTTCACCACTCAATGTGAGAGATCAAAAAACAGCAAACGTGTACTATAAGCACAGATGTGCCCTCTCTCAGCAGCCACTTACTGTGCTTTTACTTTTCACTTAACCACAAGCAACATTTACAGAGGTCAACTGAATATTTACATCGCTCTATGGTTTACCAGTGATTATCACTGTTGAAAAGCTACCTGCAGATTAGATAGATTAGATTATTACATATGTTATTGCAAATATCGGACATTTTGTCTCGTTGAAATCGTAGTTAAAATATGAAATAAATGTGAATTTCACAGGGATACAAAATGGAAACTTGAATTTCTGCCTCAAGGTTGTCAGTGTGCCGCTGACATGCGTGTCTGTTCAGACTCATTCAGCATAATATAATAGTGACGACTTGGAGGTGAAGTGTAGGAATTTAATTAAAGGTATTATGTGTGCTGTCAAAAGTAGCACTTTTGACTTTTGTGCAACTCGTGCCGAGCCAAAGCAGCAACATAAAGGAGATTACATTTCCAGATGTATCTGTTTATTAGTCATGTCTGAAGGCGAGAGGAGGCATGACAGAAAACTCAAATTGTGGCTTATCGTTTCAGGTTTTAAAACCAGAGAATGGTTGTTATGGCAAAACAAAAACAAAGTGTGTCACTCACGTTATCTCACTCCTCTTCTAGTGTTGTGTTTATTGGTGTTACCAAAACAGCTACAAAGATGCTTTACCTCCAGGTGAATCCAACTGGTTTTCACAGGCCCCTGACTTTTTTTACATGAGAAACTAAATCAGTTCATCCACGGGCAGAGCAGAGCCCGGGCATCACATGATGACTGAATGAACTGCTTATTCCACTGCTTGTTCCAGTTGTGTAAGACTATGAGTACCAGCTGGGGAAGATTGTATGACCTGGCTGCCACACGCGATTTTCCGCTGTCACGAAAAGGCAAAAAATAATAATCTCTATCACTCGTGATGCACGAGGGGGAAGGAGCCAGTGTGTATTTGTGTATGTGTCAAAGCCAGTGTGTAACCTTTCCTCACTGGGCAAAGGATGACGAATACGGCCGATCAGCCAATTATTGTTTCATTATGACGCAAGTACACACATTCCTGCTCTCAGAAACCTATGTACATACACACATTTCCTGTAATTAATATTTAACAGATAAGTGCACTGCAGTGATTATTTAAACACACAGTATGTAATCTCTACTGCCTGAGGTCTGTCAATGAAGACCTAATAAGATCGTTTACCTTGAACATAAATGTGGATTCGTATGGCTCTAGAATATGGGAAACGTAACCCACATCCTTTTTTTTTTTTTTAGATATTTCAAAGCAGAAATGTTACACATAATACCTTTAGGGAAAGCAATTGTATGTATCCCTAACCTTAAATTAACTTATCAGGGAAAATAGAATTGGTCAATGAATAACCCTGCGACATATCATCCACTGGCTGCAGGGATTTCTTAAGGCTGGAGTCAGTGTTCGACATAGAAAAACCCACACTGGTCAACCCTCTACAAGAGAGCAGAGTGATTGACAGTGCAGTCTGACAGGCTTGTGTAAAGCTAACCTTATGGGCCTGACTCCAGCAGAGCTGTTAGCTCACACAACGCCCCTGTGACTGCTGAACGGGTAAACTGACAAATTCCTTGTCCTTCAGTTTCCAGTACCAGCAAAGTGCTGACCCAAATTAAACAACATCCAGTGGGGGGCGTGGGGTGGGGTGTGTGTGTGTGTGCGCAAGTGTAACATATCTATGTAGGGTGGAGTGTGAATGTGCATGTAATAGTCAATGTGAGGGGAGAGTGATGAAGTGTGCAAAAGGGAGAGGAACAGGAAAGAGAGTGAGACTTACAAGGAGTGAACGTGATTCAATCTGCTCAGTAAACCATGAAATGGTATTGGTGTCATTAGAGAGCGCAGAAATATACTTGCCTGTCCTCCACTCCCCTTTTCTTTGACTCTACAAAAGCACATTCCACACGAAAAAGGAAAGAAAAGAAAGAAAAAAAAAAAAAGAAGAAGAAGAAACCAACCAGCCCAGCCTCTCTGTACGTGGTGGAACAAAACGTCTGACAGTGCTGCAGCTCCTGCAGAGCAACCTTTATTCCCCTCTCTCATCTTTCATGGAGCAAATCCAATTAGCCATTGAAAAAAAAAAATAATAATATTCCTAAACAGTTCCAATTAGAAATCATGCTGAAATCAGTGTGACACAACACATACAGTGCAGCCAGTCCAGTACGCAACAGAATATGCCATTAATTGAAAGAGTCTCTGCTGAAAAGTTTTTTTTGATAGTTATATATTATATACAACACAACACTGATTAAATGCACACAACACAGAGGGAATTTGATGGACGTAATAATGTCTCATAATCCACTACAACTGAGGACAAGAATAAAAAGATACTTGATTAAACAGACAATCACAAGAAGGTTTGTTTTCATGTTTTGGAGGGGGGAAACAAAGCTGTTTCCTTGACTAAATCTGTGGAATAATGATGCAATGCTTCATCATTAATCTTCCCCTAAAACCACTTCTTTATAAATACAGTGATGATGCCATCTATTGACAATATTAATGACGTTTAGCTGGACAACTGGCCAAAAATCTTGAAGTAACATGTTGCTCAATTTTCAGATTAAACTTGGTTCCATCTGGTGCCATGGTGTATTATTGAGTTTCACCTGGTAGTTGGCAGTGAAGTAATGATCTTTGAAAAACCCTCAAGCCTGTGCTGCTGCTGCCGTAATGCAACAAGAGGAGAATACGTGACAAAAAGTTCACAACTGTAATTAATGTCTCTGCCAACAGTGTGGGGAACTGGCACGGAATAAAGTGCTTGTTCAAGGACACGGGAACACACACCGGGTCACCACCGCAACATACAGGATACAAACAAATATTCTTCAAGCTCCGCACGCCGAGAGAAATCGTTTGATGGTGGATTTTACTCAAACAGCTGAATGACCTGAGAGGCAGCGAGACCTTTTACATGGATGGAGAGAATGATGCATTCATTCACCGTGCTCTCTGTGTGTGTGTGTGTGTAGCAGAGAACACAAAACATCTGCCTGCTGTGAAACAGCCTAATGGTGTACACAGAGCATCAGTTTTATTCACTGAAGGGACAAACCACACAGGTACTATTTGGCACAGGGAGCGTAAAAAAATCAGCACTGAGAGGTTTAATGTGCTCCACTGTGGCTTTCACAAAACACTCTTTTAGTGCCACGCAGCCCGTCCACTTTGTGTGTTTTTATTTGTGATCGCACACAATCGTTACGCGCTCCGTCCGTCCGTCCGTCCGTGCGACTCATTCCCACACGAGTACATAAACGTGGCAGCATATTTGACAGCAGCAGGCGGACACAGAGACAAACATCAAGAGGCTGTATCTGTGTATCTAGAGGGGAGTGCAGGGAGAAAAACACTCACACATGTACTGGGAGGCAGGGGAGACATGTGGGGAGAGATAGGGGAAATGGTTGCAGAGAAGGAGAGAGGGAGATGGTGAGAGGTCATCCCTGGGTAATTTGTTTTGGTCCTCTCAGAACACAGACACACGGGGAGCAGGTAAACCAATTACAGTGTGACATGAATCACTAAGACTACAGGCAGCCATGCAGCTGGCCAGCCACAGCAGCCAAACAGCCGGCCGACTGCACGCTGTCTCTTTCCCCTAAGTGCTGGTCAATCACAAGCCACAGCCCTCAATCCTCCCCTCGACTGTGATTCCATCTGGGGGGGGGGCAAACAGAATTTCCCAACAGCCTCGGCGCTGAGAGATGGCGTTGAATGTTTCCCTTCAATGGAACCAGGAAGTTCTCCTGAAGAGAACACTTGACCCCCGGGACAAATGACTGGGCATGTAATGCACTCAAGACTGTTTAAAAGAAATGGTTGTGGCCTGAGTCTGGGAAGAAGGGTGACGGTAGCAGTTCATCACCAAGGGGTAACTCCAGAGAATTCCATTAGAATGGAAGGGTATGAGAAAATTAGCTTGGTTTATAACATCAGGAAGCATTTTCCTGAGGAGTTAATGGTTTCAATCACAAGTTTAAGATCTTCTTCAATGAAATGTATTGTTTATTTGCTGGCACATATGAGAAGACAGTATGTGACAGCTAGTATTGTCCAGTGACATCTATGAATTTACAGTTTCAAAATAACGACACGGCACCAGTCAAACTCCAAATCTCAGAGGGATTTGTTTGGCAACCAGAACGTCCATTTCTTATATTTGTAAAGTGGCATTTACAAACTCAGGGGCTTCTAATATCGCTTTGTTCTGAGATAAATCAATGTCATACCACAGTGAGCCTTTTGGTTCCTCCATTCCTGTCTGTTTTCAAACAACCACAAGCAATAATGATAATTATTCAGCTTGGTTAGAAACTCACAGGGTTGGATGTCAGATACCAATGGATGTCAGAGCAAAGCCAAATGCTCAAGGGGAAGATTTTAACAATTTACACGACAAAGACTTAAGCAATTACTTTAATTTCCTTCATCGCCCGTCGGCTGTCAAAATCGTGTCATGTCAGGACTCAAATCACGTCGGCGCCACTGGCTGCGAAGCAGAGAAGCGGGAAACGACTTGTAAATAAACAATCATCTAGGTCGCTTTCTCCGCGGCAACAGCCTTAATCCTCGAACTGATGCTAAACTGACAGGAGCATCATGAAAATCCGTGCGGCGTCAGAAAAGAAAGAGAATGAAGTTGACATGAAGAGGGATTGAAGTGGATTAGATATTGCCTTGGCACTTGGTTTTATTTGATGTGGCCTTACTGCACGTTGTAGATCCAGTCGGGGTAAATATTTGATGAAGGGCATGATGGTGTTGGGCCCGCTGCTGCCAGGGGGGGGGGTGTTGGACGGCAGTAACTAATAAAGACAGCAGCAGACAGGTTGTCGATCACCGCCGGGGCACAGGCTGAGCACAAGAGGCTGGACAGCGACGACGTGGCACACGAGCGCTTGTGTGTGTGTGTGTGTGTGTGTGTGTGTCCCCTTCAGTGTGCTCACAAAAGCACCGCTCCTCTAATGTTACAGCTCAACAGGCGCAAATAAAGCGCTCCCCTTGGCTGTACATCGGCACGCATTTACACATACGCACACTCACGCAGAGTGAGCACCAGTGCGGCTGCTGGGAGACAAGAGTTGGAAGAGATTTCCTAAGATATTAAATCTACCATCTCGCTGCCCCTTGGAATTAATAAGGGCCTCTGAACTGCTCTCTGAGAGCCACTAACTGGCCATTTGCACTGTCTGGCTCCGCTGGAAAAGACACTCCCTGCTTCCTTCTCACGAACCCTTTGCTCTCTTTCTCGCTTTCTTCCCCCCTCCGTCTTCTCTCCATCACAGCTGCTTGCTCTCTTTCCTCTCTCCGTTTCACCCCACAATTTCCTATTTTTCTTCCCGCCGTCTTTATTGTCTTCCCTCCATCTACTCCCTCTTCATCTCAGCACAGTCCTCTCTCTCTCTCATACCCCTCCCACCCCCTCCCCTGAACTCCTTGTTCCCTCCATCCCTCTATCCATCCTCCTCCTCCTCCTCTCTTCTCTCTCTCACTCTCTCTCTCTCTCTCCCCATCCTCTGGCCCTAAAACCAGCCCCTTGGCCGCCTGCTTGCGCTCACTCAGATGGCTGTTACCATGACAACCCTGTTCTTTCAGCTCTTGCAAAATAATGAAGACAATGTGTTTTCCATTTAGATGAGTTTTCTGGCGCAGCAGGGAGATATGGAGTGTCCATCTTGCCTCCCCTTTCACTGCGGAGGAAATATAATAAAAAAAAAGGGGTTTCTAACCTCTCTCTCTCTTTGACACTCCTTTGCTTTGCCTCTCTCTCGCTCTCTCCCGCCCTCCCTCCCCACACACACACACACACAGATTAGGGTGCTGTGTGAAGCAGTTGGGTGGTAAAGTGAGCTCTGTGTTTCTCCCACAGCAGCAAAAGGTAAATGTCTGGCTGCTATTGCAGCAAAGCACATCATCTGCAGCAGTTTGTTTTTTTCCCCTCCGTCTGCAGTGTCATCTCAGTACATAAAAACTGACTGACAGGCAGAAAAAAACAAACAAAACTGCACTGAAATCATAGCAGCCAACTTGTTTATGATAGATTGCAGAGTCCCACTCCCCGTTGTCAAATCCCAGCACTGACGATGATAAACTGTGAACATTGTGAGTCTTATTTGCGGGTTTTTTTGGACTTAGCGATGATATTTTCACAGCATAATGCTCCAGTGCGGAAATAAATGCCATGACAACTAAAATTGATGGAAATAGCTTTCACTGTCTTTCTCTCGCTGGTGTAGATTTATTTACTTGCACAGCACAGTGGGGACTGCAATCCAACTACTTGTTAAGTAACAATTACTCTGCTCTGTATGGGAATGCAGCTGCAATATAAGACATTTTCAGCTAAAGGGTTCAATGTAAACAAACCAAGGTTGTTTTTTTTTTATGAAATTGTTGCAGTGAAAAGTAAATTTTGGTATTTAGTTCTAGAGGTAGGACTTTAAAAAGCCATGAATATATCATGCATCCATTTTAAAGTTGATCTCCATAAGTCAAGAGTTGATTTTATTGGAATATTTTATATTTTAACACACAGACTTCTGCTTGAGAGGACGACGAGACGCATATGGGTGAAATGGGGTTAATATGTGTATGTCCATGTGTTTACAGTGGAAATATTGAGTCTGGGACATTTTCTTTGGGTCCCTTTTCCAGTGTTTATGGAGAGTGGTGAGGAACAACACTTCCTGAGAGGAAAGCCAGCTTTCCGAGCCCAAACCCTCTTCCAAGCCCCTCAGACGAGGAGCGCTGTCTCCAATTTATGTTTTCATAAATGTGTGTGTGTGTGTGTGTGTGTGTATGGGTGTGTTTCAGATAGAACAATCATGACCGAATGAGCCAAAACATTTCTGAACGCAGTCATAGCCTTGCACTGTGTTTACCTGCTGTAATAGACTTTTCTCATGGGGATGCTGTTACGAGATGACATAAAAAAAAAAAAGGGTCAAACTTCATCAAAATCTCACTGCACTGACCTCCTCCTCCTCCTCCTCCTCTCATGTTTTCTCAACACCAGTGAAAGAGTTGTTTGAAAAGAAAGCTGGGAGGAAAGTCATTCCTCCTCTCCTTCTCCGTTTCTCTCTCCTGGCCACCCTCCCTTCATTCTTAATTACATCCAGATCAGACTATTAATGAAGTCGGTCTGATTTTTAACAACACCTACAGGGAGCGAAGGAGTCGTTCCTCAGCCAACACAACACATCAAATCAAATCTGGCTCCTGGACTTGACAGGTTTTGTGGCCAATTAAAATGATACACTTTAGTGAGACTAACGATTATTTCAACTGTCAATTCATCTATCTGGACTATCAAAGTGTCAGTAAAGGTAAATAAGTAATCAAGTATCAAAGTTGTTTTGGGTTTTTTGTCTGTTAACTAATCACTGAATATAAAATATGTCACATTGGATTAAAATATCTCAATATCTACGAGACTAATGTTAGAGTGTTAATATATTTTGTTTCCAACACTCTAAAAATCCATAAAAATATGTTGTTTTTTTCAAGGTAACACCACGGACAGTTCACCAGTCCATCACAGGGACACATATAGAGACAAACAATTATCCACTCTCACACCTACAGTCAATTTAGAGTGTCCAAGTTATGTTTTTGGACTATGGGAGGAAACCGGAGAACCTGGACCTGAATCCTGGAGAAAACCCACGCACACACACGGGGAGAACATGCAGACTTCATGAAGCAAAGGGTCTTGTTCCAACCGGGTTGTGAGTGCAGGTATTCTTGCTGCAAAGGTAAGAGAACTATGAGTACTATTATAAGTGAATATAAAAAGATACTAAATAGATAGCGGGTTGTCTTTTGTTTTGTCATTTCTTGTGTGCGTATGCCACTAATGGACGACTCATTGCTTTTGCGTTCTGCCGCTGAAGGTTTCCCCAGAAGACGAGAAAAAACTCAAACTCCCATGATCCCGCGCTGCTTCGCGACATCATCAAAACTCGGTCTTGTGTTATTGTTTTGATTGAGAAATCCCTAGCGGCAGAAACGACATACTGTGTGCATTTAACAGATTTATCCTTCCAGAGCTCTGAAGAGCCAGCTGAGTGACTTCCTTTACGACGACGACAGCGGCGGCGCTGGTGTAGGATTTACTATTTATCAAGGATTTTCTGTTTGAAGTTCAGAGACGCGGCTGCGGCGGCGACGATACGCCTGAACAAACCTAAACATCAGATATGAAAAATGGCACCTATTCATTTACCTAATGTGAGATACGTTTAATCCTCAAAGGCGTCACCTCCAGTGATGCACATACAAATGCAGGTTGCCTGTATATATATGGGAGCTTTGAGGTGTTCCAGGGATGCAGTTGCCTCTTACACACACACACACACACATGCACATCCATATTTGATGTACAGCATGTGGTGGGAAACAGCCTCCGTGCTGCAGGCTGCTCTGTTTCTCTCACTACAGTCCCATCACAGCGGATGGCAATATGTGAGCGGTAACAGTCGCATCTGTATGTTTACACAGGCGTGCGTGTGTGTATGTGCTCAAATGTCTTCTCTACTTTTCTTCTTTTTTTTTTTTGGTAAGCGTCCACTGTCCACTCACTGCCACCTGCAGAGCAGAGCAGCATTCTGGGAGAAAAAAAACCAAAAAAACCCCACACGCACATAAACACAAACACAACAACACAAATCCCAACAGATCAAAACACTGCACTCCATCAAATCCAGTGAAAAGCCTGTTTACTGATGATCTAGTGTGAATACAACAGGCAGCTGGGGAGAGAGAGAAAGAGAGGGGAGGGAGGGGAGAGAGGAAAAAGAGAGAGAGGTGAGGGGTGAGAGTGGCTGGAACAGTGAAGCAATCGCGGAGTAGCCGACTGCAGGGGCTTTTATTATCAGCCACTGTAAAAGGAGCTAGGTGGGATAATTGGCCTCCTAAGCTCAGTGCTCAGCATGCATTTTTAATGAGCCCACGCTGTTGCTCGTTAATATATAGGCAAAGGGATCGCGGATGAGGAAGAAACAAGCCAGTCGCTGATGTTTGTTGCGAAATGTTGAGACAGAGGTGTTTAATTAATCCTCTGTCGCGGCTTCTGCTGCGAATGTGGGTTTGTTTCATTTGTTGCATAATTGCTGTATGAATGTCGTATCATGCTAGAGAGACCTCAGGATCAATTGTGCACACTCGGAGTGTATTACACTTAACGCGCGCGCACGTTCGTCATTTTCCAAACTTAATTGAAGATATTGATCTCTGCGGGGATAGAGAACGCGACGGTTCTGTACGGATGAGTGAGAAAAGCTGCTGTAAGTTAAATAAACATTAGTTCTCTTTTTACCAAGTTCTCAATATCTATTTTTATGTAGGGATGTTTAATAATTCATAAACTCAAACACAGCTTCTTGCTTTCAAGGTCTTTTAAAGATTTTAAAAGGTACAGAGTCGTTATTAATTAATTGGTTTATTTTCTTTCTTTTATTTTCTTTTTTAAAAGGTAAGACATCCTTTGCTGAAATGTTAGAAAACACTAAACAAATTTCAACACAGGTTCCCAGTGAAATATTTCAATACACTGTGGTGCCAAAGGACTATTTTGATGATCAATTAACTGGTTTGGAAGGTTGTTTTTTTCTTTAATAATTCACATTAACAGGTTTCAACTTCTTAAATGTGATTTTTCTTCTCTGGTTTCTTTGAACCATTAAAACTGAATCATTTTGGTTTGGAGACTGAACAAGACATTTGAGATTATCATCATTTCAAGGTTTGGGAAATGACCTTGTTTTTAAAACATTTCCTGGACCAAACAACTAATCGAATAATTAAGGAAATAATAAGCTGCTTAATCAATTATAAAGAATAATCTTTAGCTGCAGCCCCATAGGCTAATAATAATTACTACTGATGCACAGTTAATAATATTGGATTACTGTGCGGGATTGTTGAGGCAATGGATGTGTACATAATGAGACAAAAACTGCATTTGAATACTGATTTGAATGATTACCATAGCAACAAACCACTTACCAACTCAGGTCGACTCTACTTCACAGAGACAGAGAGCAAAGTCACAAAAGAAATCTGTTAACCTATGTCTGGTTAACCCCATAAATAACACACTGAGAACTGGGACGTAAACACTCAGAAAGAGCCAAACCTCCCCGAACAGATGCTGTGAGGAAGTGCAGCGAGTGAACAAAACACACACACACACACACACTGGCTCCAGTCGGCACTGACTCCTCAAAGCACCTTGTAATGTTCTCGCTGACCCCAGAGCAACAAAAAGAGCAACCCCTCACATTAGAGCGGTCTCACACTGGTGTTAGAAGGCTGCGCAGAACAGGAAGTGAAGGGGCTAGTGGCAGGGAGCAGAAGCACTCGAGTGTGAGTGAATTAAGAAAACTAAAGTTGTGTTTAGTGACAGCGTGAGTCCATCTCTCCTTGTTGGAGGGCATCAAGCCCGGCCTGCCACCCCATAACAGCATTAACCACCTCCCCAAGTGATGTTTAAGAGTGAGTACACTGCAACACAAAGGCTGAAAGGGCTGCTTTCAACAGAGGACTACACTTGGACTTGGAACAAAAAACAATGTTGG